>NW_010227659.1:83271-102290 GCF_000690775.1 Eurypyga helias | reverse complement strand
AGAGCGGTACTTACAGTTTTGTACATTTTGTATTGCAGATTAGACTTGGGGCTGAAGACCTTGTCCGTGCCGGAAGAGCCAAGAGGTTTTATGATCTGAGTCAGGAGGAGGAAATCGTTGAACAGAAAGCCATACAGTTCCTTGTTACTCTTGGCTTTATAGAGTTTCCCACTGTGCAGAAACTTGCGTGGTCCCAAGCAGTTTGTAACAGAATTAAACACAAGTTGCTGCGAAAAGTAGAAGAAGAACAACAACGCACTGTATAAAGTAAAACAATCGAGGTTCCCCTGAAAGAGATCAAATACAGTTTTGAGTCCTGACATTGGTTTTCACTTGCGTCACAGGGATGATGATCGATGTCTCTGCCTTGCGCATGATAAGCAGTGCGAGTCACAGAAATGCTACACGAGGATTAACTTCAGGGCAGCCCGTCAGCTGCAGAGGCATGGCCTGGGCAGCCAAAGAGAAGCCAAAAGCGTTTGTGCCTCCTTTCGTGTGTCTCTGCCACGCGCATGCATCTCTGCCAGCGGGACTGAGCCGGTGCTGACTTGTCCTGGGGGAGCAGTAGTTATGCAAACGGCCTCTCCAAATGCTGAGCTTCCTTAACAAGGCCTGGATTTCTGAATTGTGTTTGAATGTCACTGCTAAAACATACCAAAGGAACTCCAGACAGCCTGCCTTTGTGCACCCAGGATACCTGGAGTTAGAGGAGAGTTGCTCACTGGTGGCTGGAACTGGCAGAACTTAAGACCCATCTGGAGCCTTAAATTTATTTTCCCTAGGTGACAGCATGGTTCTTTCCAGCCTGCTTGGCCAGGAAGCTACAACTGGAGTGGCTCCTTTTACAGATCAGAAGCATCTCCGTCAGAAAACTGGGGGAGGGCCGGACCACTGCTTGCCACTGACTCAAGGTTGCTGCCGGTGTTACTGTGTCAGCGAGCAGGCAGTTGGTCTTTCAGGTAATATTTTTGGCGTTCTAGGGCCAGATACCATGTATAGCCACCTTCTTTCAGGCAGTAGTTATAAGACAGCTGAACGTGACTTTGACCCTTCTGAAACTGCGGTATCTGTCTTTCTGAAACAGGTGGTTTCATAAGAGGAAATGCAATGATTTCCGGTTATTAAACCAACCAGTGCTTTTTTTTAAAAAAAAAAAAAAAAGAAAAAATCTTCTAGAACTGAAAACTCAACACATACTTTGAAAATCAAGTTGTGATCTGTCTGCCTCTATGATCTTCACCAGTAACAGGGAGGCCATCAAAACATCCTCCATCTCTTTGCAGGACATACCAACACAACGTTTTCTCTACTGTTTCAGCAGGGAAGCTTAGCACATTACCCCAGAAAATTTACCCCAGAAAATAATGCGCGACGGAGGCAGTGATTCTCTCCGCCAAGTCTTGAGAGAGACTTGATCAGTGTTCTTGACTTTCCAAAACGCAGGCAAAGTTTTATCCTAAACAGTATTTCCTGCGACTAAAGCACTCCAGGAGGGTCAGGTATAGCTCAGGGATGAGATACAGCCTATCTTGGGTATCATAAAGAGCTACGAAACCGGAAAGTTGTGGTTGGTAACAGCAGCACTGAACCAGGGGCCAGTCCAGAGGCCGGCAACAAAAGCAGCATTTATCACACGGAAGGCAATAACAACAAGCAGCAAAAAGGATTACGAGCGGTAGTGAAAGGGAGCCAAAGAAAGATGAAAACCAAGGGTTGAAGAGTCTATGGCTTGAGTAATGACACTGTCTGTCCCCTAATGCAGTGCCGTGAGTGAGCCGGGGTTTCTCCCCGACCGGCGGCGAAGCACGCCCGTGTTTGCGTTGCCCTAGACAGAACATGATTTTTACCTCTGACAGGCCTTCGCACTGAACATGAGCCTGGATCCACTCCAGCCTATCTGAGTTTTCCTTCTCCCGCACTCCTTCATTTACTTGAGAACACAATTCTTCTGCTTTCTCAAGAGCATGCTTCAAGTGACTGTGGTCTGGGTGGTTTTCAGGAGTGTTTTCTATTATCTACAGATAAACAAAATGCGTTAGCCTTCTCCGTTACCTCCAGTTAGAACGTATTTACGCTGTCAGCCCTACGCTTCTGTTTTATTTCTTCGTTTTCACTGGACCCAGCCAGTGCATTTCAATTTTCTTTTCCTCCTTGACAAACACGAAACACAGAAGACAAACGCACATCCTGTGAAGAGCTGAAGTGAACACCTGCCTGCAGAGCCCTCCCATCAGTACACCGCTCGCTCTCCCGACACGAGCGTGCACATCCCAGCCATACACAGAAATCTATCGGTCAACTGCTTAAGGAATCTCTTAAATGCCAGCATCCAATGTATAATTCTTTCCTGTGAAAGTCTTGGGCCAAGTTCAATGACATTATTGAGGATGGCAAGCGTCAGGCAGCAACCGAAAGTTAGGAAAGGGCTGTAAGTCATCCAGCAACGAAAGCTGCGCAGTGAGGTGACTGGCACCAACCTGGCACTCAGGCTTGCACGCCGAATGTCACTTACGAGACTGTGGGGAGGGAATGTCACTGTGGAAAATGGCAAAGATGAGCCTAAGACTGACTCGTTACTCCCGTTATCTGAATTTTAAAGTCTCCGTTCAGCATTTACTGCCTTCTGGTTGTGCGTGTGCAAGTTTCACCTCTGCTTCTAATGGAAATCCAGAGTCACTGAGCTGAAGCCAAAAGAGTGACCGCAGTTGCTCTAGTGTGATCCAATATAAAAGGATAACCCACATTCCCTAGCACATCAGACAGCTAACAGTGACAAAGCTTGACACAAATAGGGAAACTACCCCGTAACTAAGCTACAGGCAAAGCAGCATCAGAAACATCATCTTTGCAAAAGAACGTACATTTTTAATTATTAGTGGGTATCTTGTTACCCGTTGCATAGGCTTTAGTAGAAAACTTGATAGTGGCATTCCTTTACAGCGAGGATCCATTGCTAACCTCTGAAACATTAGAGAGGTAAAACGGTGTTAGTCAGTTTGTTTAAAACCCTGCAAAATGAGCTCCTCCAAGAAAGAAAAAGGTAAGGCAACAAAATGAACACCGTGCCTCAGCTAAATCTGTTCTTAGATCACAGAGTGCACCAGTGCAGTGGAATTTCTTACATCTTTTACAGCATATTCTTCACCTGCCTTGCCTGTACGGGAGAAGGGCCTCTTCTTACTGTCCATGCTTAAACAAAGTATTTTACGGCTCTACAGTTGTTTGAAAAAACATATTCCTTCAATGAAAATGTGTACTCCTTCAGTGACTGCTCAGGTCTGAAGATTCTTCAACCCAGCCCAACACAGACCACTATTTGAAACCAGCTTTTGCAAACTGGCAACACGACGAGCTAAATTTACGGTGTACAACATTCACGGTGATCGCTTCTTTTCTTACTTTAACAAACTCCTTGAACTCGGGGACTTCGTCTGTCTTCTGCTGGATGAGCGCTGCCCCGTTGAGCTGGCAGCTACAGAACCGAATGTACGGCTGCATGTGTGGCAGCTGGGCGGTCAGTATGTCACCAATCATTTTCACTGGCATCTTCTCTCCAGACATCTTCTTACGCACACGCAAAGCCCTAAACATGGAAAGGTTGTGTGTGTTTTATGAGCAGACCACTACAGAATGATTCCTCATTTATGAAATCAATGGTTTGATTCTTATTCATTACTGAAATAAAGAGATCCCTGAATAATAAACAGATCGGCCACCAGATTTATTGCATTGTGTGAGAATACAACAGTCGAGATCACATCCTCAGCCAATAACGTTTTTCCCTCTTGTGGTAATCAAACTGTTATTTGACGTTAACTCAATGCAACGCCAGGTCAGATACAAAAGAAAAAGGGATGTAATTCCCTTTACTATTGGAGAGTAACAGATATGTGCATGAATGGGGGATAAAAACCTTACCGCTGCTTTAAGCTGAAAGCCACTATCAGTTTTTAGCCTGGCTTCCTAAGGAAAGGAGGTTTATTGCCACTGAGCTGCCTGCATTTATCCCATCACTGTCGTAACTTGTCAACGGGTGTGCCATTTTCAAATACGTTTTAAAAAAAAGAAGATATCTCAAAGTTATTGACTCAGTCTTAAGGGTCTCTTCCAACCTAAATGACTACAAAATTCCTCTAAGTTCAACAAAGATTAGCAGCTCACTAGGGAAAAAAGGAACTTCATTAATCCTCTTGCTCATGAAGGCACGGGTTTAACTCCATCCTTACTCAGTTTCTCTGGCAATGACCAGATGAGCAGCCCGCGTGCACATGCTTCCAAACCAGCCGCAGCCTTTACTGCGGCTTGCTGAAGCGGTAGGGACAGGTGAAAGGGATGTGAGTAGGAACACTGGATCCATCAGAGGCCACGGAGTGAAGGGAGAAATAAGGGTACTCGCACGGTGCGGAGCTTCGTGGTACAAAGTTGGGGTTGCAGCAGTTGGAGACTTTGGAAGGAAGGGTGCAAGGGTACACTGGACACAAATCCATAGGAAAACAGGCTTTGCTGGTGCCGCTTCTCACCAAAGAGCTCGTTCAGGTGCTACGAGCCTACAACAACTTAAAGGAATGCACCGGCTAACTCAGGATGAGGGAGGCAGAAGTGCTTGTGCTTTGTTCTGCACCCACAGGTAACAGGAGTGGAACCGGGCACGGGGCTGTGACAGAGACAGAGAAGCAAGAGGCTACGACAGGAGTGTGCCTTGGCGGGCACCACACTACTGGAGAGGCTGCTCCTGCCTTCTGGAGCGCATGTACACCGAGAGCAAAGCAAGTGCAAATACTTACTCAGCAAGGAACTGCTGGATTTTTCCCAACAACAACTCATAGCCAGCACTGTTAATATTTTGCTTTTTCCAACACGGAAAAATGCACGGCCCTTTAGGTTACTAGTTGCATAAGTGGCAAATATTTTCATGCAGCTAAAAGGAGAAGCGGGGGGAGAGGCCCACAATTTTGTTATTGCTAAGTATGAGGGGGAAAAAAAAAAATAAACAACTCACTTCAGTAGTTTTATATTGCACATAATCAGCTCCTTCCAATTAACAAAAATCATAGCAACTTCTTTTTCTGTTAGCAGCTCAGATTCCATTAGTGGTTTCTGGAAGATCTACAGATTCAGAAAATTAAGGAATTTAGAAAGTATATGTTAAGTATAATCAAAGTGACTAAGACTGATGGTGCTCACTTCCTTAGCCTGGAGGTGAGAGAACTTCACATCAGAGCAGCTCTTGACACTCGGTGTAACAGACTTCAAACATGCGCTGTGCCCCAGAGTGTTCCCTGGTAACGCGCTGGCGAGTGGCGCGTGGCTTTGAAAGAGAGTACTGTACATTTGTGTTGGTGGTGTTAACTACAAACTGGATAATCTGTTTGAAACTTGGGAATTTTAGTCAGAGGCGTCCAACAAAACACCCCAGGATTACTTTGATAATACAACTTAAAATACGTTTTACTTTGGACTCTTTCATGGAAGTTCTGATTTGTCTCATAGTGTCTCAGGTTTGCAAATCTCAACCTCTTTTCCAAATAAGGGCCTTCCCTCTGTCAAAAGAATTGTCTGCATCAGCTGCTTGTAGAAATTCCCTTTTTTTCCACATAAGAGCCACACCTTGCAACATTTAAAGAAAATCACAGTAAGTGATAACTGAGTGCCACTGCAAATGTGGAAACTGGCACCTAAAGTGCTTCAAGCTTTAAGAACTTCAACATCAGGCGTGAAAAGGGTTTACTAGAACGATGTTTCAAACGTCAGCGTTTTGGTGACAGTAATACAAGGGCTTACCATTAGTTGCACCCACACCCATACACACACACCCCTCTATATATCTATAGATACAGATATAGATATATGAAAATTGACTACAGATCATCCCTAGGAAGTCACACACGGCAGCGATATGAGTTTGCACACTGAAATTACTGATCCAATTTACTTTAAAGTGAGATGAGTGATCAAGCTGCTCCTAAAGCTGCTGTGCCTTCTTACCTCTGTGACCAACTGCAGATCATTGACATAGTTCTCTTCCGTGACAATAAGCTCATGGATGTATCCCTGCCTTTTTCTTTCGGTAGGTGTCAACATATCCAGCAGATGCAAGTCTGCACACCCTGGAAAACACAAAAGGATCCCACATTTTACCGATGGACATTTGCAAGTCGATTCAGATCACGGTAGTCGTTCAAATAACGCTTAATGAACAGTAACTACTGCCTGTTCATTACGCACATGTAACGGCACAACGCTCACAATGCTTCATCTCTTTGTGACTCAAAACACTCTATTTAACACCTGTTTTGTTTGGTTTTTTTGTTTATTTGGGGTTTTGTTTTGGTGTTTTGGTTTTTTGGTTTGTGGTTTTTTTAAAAAAAAACTCAAGGCCATTTCCAAGTGATAACCTCTCTCTGGAGGCAAAAAAATAGACTTAAAAGTCCACCTCACCACTACCCGCCTATTTTCAACCTCACTCTGAAGATCACAGTCTCCTTTAGTTGTGTCATTCAACTGGAGCCACACTGTAAAACAAATCCCCAGATGGATGGCTGTGCCTAAAAAAGGGAACAAAGGCTTCACCCGGTATTACTGCCAAAGAAAACATGGAGATATCCTACAAGGGAACAGAAACAGGCAGGAGTGCCTTAACAGTCTGAGGGACACTTTGGAATTTCAGCTTATTTACACTCAAAACTCAAGGTTAGCCTTCATCCTTCCAGTCAAAGTGGACATCCTGGTCAAGAAGGTCCTGCAGGGCCTATTTCCATCTTCAATTAAAAACTGCTTCTAAATTTTTGAAGGACTTGAGCCAGAACACATGAAGGTCAGCAAATCGCTCCACAGATTTCACTAATTTATAGGCCAAGCCAAAGGGGTTTATTATTGTCCTCCTTCACCTTTAAAAGCATGGGAAAAGTTCGTCTAAGAACTCATCTTCCATCAGTTTTGTCCTTTAATTTTTGCAAACTACGTCCCTTGTGCTTATCCTGTGTAGATGTTGTATAAATTCTAGAATCTTGAATACTATTTTCTATTTGGAATTAGAACAGAACATTTCATTATAATTTTTTCTGTAAGCCAGTATTTTTCAGCTGAGCTTAAATTCTTCTGAGACTGTCAAATGGAATGTTTTCTTCCAGTTTCACTTTTGACACTACTTTTATTACTTTTCTGCAGAAAATACAATGCTTTTCAAAAAGGAAAGGTGTTTTCAAACAGGTTGAATGCATTTTGCTTTAAAAATGCACTATTTACAACTATTTCTACACCATCAAGATTCTTCAGTTTCATTATTTCCTCCGCCCCTCAAGCGAAGGATGGGCAGATTTGGTATAGTCCCCAGGGAAACAGACTTTCCTCATGGAGTAAGTTCTGACCGAAAAAGTTTCAAGGGGACCTTCGCTTTGTGGGGTTCAATATGGTCGAGGCTTTTTTTTTATGTTGTTCACAAGCATCAACAATGACACCAACCTACTGAGATCTGCCAGGGACGTTTTTAGATCAGATGTTCACACAGGCTTTCACCAAGCGACCCACCACTGCTCCTAACCACATCACACCCTGGATGACAACTTCCAGTTCTCTGCAAATAGAGTTAATACTTAGATAGTATTTACTGCTTTTTTAGCTTCCTGGATGTAACTCAGGAGCCGATTCTGCACTATGCCACTAGCAAGGTCCACATGTTATCACCATGAAGTTTTTCACGGACTATCTTCAACTAATCTGTGCTCCTGAAAAGGTAATGATCGATTGGACTTAAAAATAAATACATATATATATAAGTACAGTCAAGGTAGCTTCCTCTACAATTAAGAAATTCAGAACAGATCAGATTGGAAGCATAAGCACACTGATAACAATCCTTTGAGATACCGTACATTGCAGTCCTTTAGCAGATGCAATTAAAACTTTGCTTGAAATAAAAAGGTTTTAAAAATTATCAATTTTATGCCAAAATAATCAAAGCATTAGGCACATTTCAATAGTCTAAAGTTTCATTTCCGTTGAACGAAAGGCTGCTTTCAGAGCATTTTCTTAGCTACCGTGTAAATCAGAAGTAGATTAAACAGAGTTGGTTCTCTCCCTGCACTGTCAGCTTCATTAAAAGCGAACAAAGTGTTCAACAGCTTTTCTCCAGAGACTGGGGAAGTTTGCTGTTTGAAGATGCTGATGACCTCGGTTTGAAGTGTGGTTTCCAACCACCAGCCTTTTAGCGGAAGCATTTAACATTTCGAATCACAGTATATTTTAGCGGCTAGCTGGACAGCCAGCCAACTGGGACGTACGTGGGCCACCCCCAGCTTCCAACAAACGGTCTCCTTTTGAACACTAAATATTTGGGAAAATAGCCTGCTTCCATCTGAGCAGAACATGCAGGAGACACTTTCTGATAAGGGATTTTTTCACGAGGTGCACCAGTACTAAGATTTTTCTTGTCTTGCTCTTAAAAACACCCAAGAAGAACCAGGTTCCTTTCCAAGGGGAAATGTCAGGCTGCAGGGCTCTAGCTAGTTTTTCATGGGCGCCAAAGTACTGTGCAAAGTACTTTCATGAGCGTCCAATTTCCACTCACAGCTGTAATAATATAATTCATGAATTCAATCCACTCAGAGGGACTCCTGCTGCAGGCTAGAAGGCGCCCTTGATAGCAGACATTTGCACCGAGGGGAAAGCTCTGCCGTGGGCGAAGTACGAGGCCTTACCTCGGTGTAGAATTGGCTAATGCTTCTCACTTAGAGCACACAGATAGTCCCTTGTGTCTAAAGCCACCCAGGGACTTAAAATCAGGCACTGGCATTTGTCTTTGCAGTTACTGTGTGCCCTACTCTTCCGTATTTTCCCTCCTCCTCTGAGAAAGCAGAGTGTTGGATCCCACCTAGAAGGTGCCGAATTTGAATCCTGACCTACAAACAAGCCAGTAAACTCAGAGAAGAATGGGGGAATTGCAATAGGTAACTTGGTATGTTCCCAGTACTGGGAACATGCACATTCCTGCCCTTCAATTGAATAACCAGCGCGACCCCAGGCAGCGGCGGTGGCACGCGCTCACCAGACGGGTTCCTCTGCCCCAACACACCAACGCCGTAGCTAGAAACCCGTGCTTTGGCCTCCTGTCACCCCCAGGCCTGTAGGACTAAGGGATTCTAGAAATAAATATAAAAAATAATTTCAAATGTCATTCCCAAGAAGCAAACTTGTGCCTTTTCCTTACAAAGTCAGCCCTGGGAATAGGGGTCTTAGATGCTAACCACTGAGCTCGAAAGGGACGCACGAGAGATGCTGCTTTCTCAGGAGGGAGGTCCTGCTGTGGAATGCTCTGGTCTACGTGCAGGGGCACAACTTCTGATTTCACCTAATTGGGGGAGATTTTCTCACAGCAGTGTAACTGCCAGATTTCACCAAACCTCACACTGGCCTGTAACAAGGTCACAGTAGACAGGAATCTGTTCTCTTACAGGAGCAGTAAAAAAACTTCCTATGTCACAGACTTCCTCAAAAACCTTAAGGGGGGGAGGACTAGCACTCCTGGCCCCATGACTGCATTCCTTCACTCAAATTTGTTGCCATTCAGTCTTGCTATCAGCTAGTTTCAGATGCAACTGCCAATCTCCTGTAAATATCCTGTGGGATGGACCCTCCGCTGAGAGACTGCCTCAAGTTTTTGCTGAGGACAGCAGAGAGTCTGGTGATAAACAGATCCCTCCATCCCAAGCTTCTGTGATGCAAAATCACATTTCACAGCTATTGTCAAGAATTTCAGCATGTTTACACTTTCCCAGCCGGACCGGTTGAATTTACTGGTAGAGCAGAGCATTTTCCTCTGGGACAGACAGAAGCAGGCTCTAGAAACAAGTCTGAAGAGTCCCACTTGCAAAATATGAAGCACTGCTTTGTTTTTGCCAAGACCAGACGCCACCAACACATGTGCCTCCTCCTCCTGTTCACACCCGTCAGCTATTACCAGGTGGAGGGATTGCCACTGCCAACCCACACAGGCCGAGCAACAGAACTGCGGGCCTCTCGTAACCGTTTCAATTCCATTTTTGGTTTTTTAGATTCTAGTGCATGGCTGGGTGCTAAAGGCAACTCTCACAGTCCTCGACAACATACACTTGCGATGATACACTCCCATCATCTGCGGAAAGATTTTGCTATTGCAAACTGAAGTGTTTTAGGTTAATATCATAGTTCTTAAAAACTTAAGTTTCTAAACCCAAAATGTTTCGGTATTCAATCAAGGGAAGGAGGTAAGGAAGGAAAGTGAGAGAGTTGGGAAGGAAACCTTTCAGAAGAAAGCAGAACATGCCTACCACTCCCTTACCAGAATCTGCTTGGAGATAATAGAATCCCGCATGTGAGGGCATGGATGCACCCAAAAACATAAACAGGCTGAGTTAACCAACTCCTGGACCGGTTTATCTCACATCAGGCAACTTTAAATCTCACCTCTGAATTACGACACAGGACCTAGCTTGAGCCTCTGGGCACTTACTGTACAGTAACATGGAATCAGTCAAGACCACCAGCCACAGGTCCAAGCTGAACGAACTGCACGGTCCCATTTTACATGGACTTGTGCAAACATAAAGATGCCGTATAGGTATTTCACTTGGAGACGGAAATGTTGTAACTAAATGCAGCGTTCTGGAAGTTAAAATACAGTATGTTATTACTTTTATCACTTTCTTGGACAGACCTCCAGCCATCAGCTTTCCCGGCTTCAGGTCTTCCCCACAAAAAAACGAATTGATGTGAAGGAATCAAACCAGCTTTATTTTAACTCTCGTTTGGATCCAGAATTGCTCCAAGGTATGAAATGATTCAGCAGACAGAACTGCACTTGACAGCACGAGTGCGACAGAGAAAGCATGAATCTGGTTTCGGCCATGTAGGCCAGGGCGCAGAACACCGGTATCTGTGGTGCTGAAGGGAGCCCGGTTCAGACTAGCTCTCTGCTAGCACTGGCACCAGTTCCCAGCTGGAACTGGTGGGTATCAGCTGGGCCGGCAGCAGCAGGTCAGTGCTCTGCAGGAGTACAACCTGGCACCTGGACGGACCAGACGCCGTTCAGCTGGGAACGGAGCGGCACGTGGGCACAGAGCTTCCCTCTCGCTGCTAGGGCCCACTGCTGCCGAGGGGCCAATCCCTAAAAGGGGGGAGGGTGTGATGAAACAAATGAAAAACTTGTGCTAGAAAACTGAGCCAAACCTGTGACTGAGGAGCACCGTAAGGCCCCAGGGAACCCAAAGCTTCTAAACGCTCTACACCCACTTGGTGTTGCACAGCTACCTCGAGTATAAGCATCTTTCCGTCTACAGACGCTACGGCCACCTTTTCCACGAAATGCTTACATAAAATTATTCCACAAGATCGAACTTGTTTTGAAATTTGACTTCTTATTCCATGGTGCTCTACAGGATTAATTAGTTACAGAAGAGGAGCTACAGGCTCGATTCAAATTAGTTTCCAGCTCTACGCAGACAGCGCATTCCGAAGTTTTGTGCAGTACAGGGCTACGGGGGTACTTCTTGGGTTTGGGGTTTTTAAAAAGAAGTCTCTGCATTAAGATGTATGGAAAGGGGAGGGGAAAAAACCAGCTCTGACACTTGCTGTAACAACTTACAGAAATACGTTGCGTGTATCAGAACTATGTTTACACGTCCTATTGACGTTACCAGTTTACACCAGAGAGTTAGCTCTCACGATTTCTCCTCATACGGACACTAACTCTAAAAGAATCCTAATTCATGGTAAAGCACTCCTTTGCAAGCTAGCCAACAAGTAGTACAAAAGCCTATGAAGTCTACATTGCGAGAAATGAAGTCTCTAACTGCATCCAGGACAACCCTCCCAAAACGCCCTTTCAGGGTTTGGAATCAAAGGGTCACCGTTGGCGCTCTCTATTTAGCAGCAGTTCGTTAGTCAGTTGTTTGTGTGCGTGCCCTCGGCTTGCAATTCAACTGGTTAAATAATATTTGAGCTGTATCGTCCCTAGACTTACTGAAGTTGGCTCAAAAAAAGTCAAAAATAAGGCATTTACTGTAACCAGAAGCAGACTGCATACAAAGAGCTATTTAACAAGAAGGTAGAGAGCTGGAGTCAATAATCCCGAAGAACTAAAAGAACTGCTTTAAAACCAGAGAACAAAACCAGAACTCGTGGGTATTTTGCTGCCTTGCGGGAAGGTTATGGTAACAGGCCATTTTAAAGTGTGGTCAGTGAGCTCACAGGGGCTGGAAGAGACGCCACTGACGCTCTGAAAGAAGAGAGATGTAAATAAAACTCATTCTGAATATAAGGCAGAGCACTCTTGATAAACCCACATCTCAGATTCCGAGTTGTCTTGGATAGATTTAAGCATTGGAACTGACACTCCATTCTAAACCATTCTATGATCCTAGGATATTAACAAATTCCCCGAAATAAATATTCACAGCAATCCTTCCTCAGCAGCTGAGTACAGGGGAAATTCTTCCCAAGGTAAACAGACAAACCCTGAACCAAAAGACCCACCACCACTTGGAGTGGCCTCTAAATCGTCTCCTCTACATCCCTCAAGCGACAGCTCCTTTTCCTGAGCTGCTGTGAAAAGGGAAAAGGTACTTTGCAAATGAAAATTGATATAACGAGTGCATTTCACTGACGAGGCAGCAGCGAGCCTGCACCTTCTCTCCGTGTTAGCGTAAAATCCAAACAAAATGGAAAATCATCTGAATGGTTTCTGAGTTTTGTCTATGGAAATCTTCTTTCAGCCTTGACCGGGCCTAGCGCTTGTTGGCTTTGCGGCCGCAAATTCAGGGAGCGAAGAAAGCAGAGTGTGGGCACATCTCCATCACAGGAGGCAAGCGGGGTTTTAGAAAATAGGTTTGTGTGCAGCAGCCTGGATCTGCGGCTTTGGGAGCGGACAGTGTGCCTTAGGAGGTTCAGGAGCTTTTCAGGTGAACCGGGAAGGACAGACGGTCAAAACTGAATTGAGACACAACCCTGAAAGACTATTTTTTTGACGGAAATAATCCATTTTCTTTATTAAAGAGTTGATTTCATACTCCTTTTCCTATACATTTAAACAAAAAAACAGGTAAGAAAGAATAAGTGAAATATTTTGTTCCCTGCTACTCAAGGGAAGTAACTGATTATGAGGAAGATCAAACACTACCATACCAAGCTATAGTAGTGCACTTAAGGACTTTAATAATTGAGTAAATAAACATGTTAGGTGTTTTAACAACGTACGTCAATATAAGCCACAATGGTTTGAGTATCTTTCTCTAGGACATATTTTAAATGAGTTTTGGGGTTTTTGTGCGTTAACTATTCTCAACAACAGACTGACTGATTAAGCTGGTGCTCTACTGAGGAATAAATACACACAGTACTCTCCCGTCTGAGGAGCCCCGGCACAGCATACACCAGCATGTGTGTCTACGGAGGGACAACTTCAGGCTGTTCTTTTCACTTCGGCAGAAAACTGACCCCAAGAGCTTCAAGGGCACTGTGAGTTTGAAATTCTTTATGGGCCATCACTCTCTGCATTTTTAAGCAGCATGTTAGGAAACACGTAGCCTGCAGATGATTATAATATATTTATTTTTCTTCTCACTTGAATTAATGGGAAAAAAAAAAAGCAGCATCTGAATCTCCTATATCCAAAGTACTGCCAATATTTCAGTATGTAGAGAAAGTCTGCTTCTGGCCTGAAGTCATAAAAACCCAAAATGTCCCTTAGGACAAACACTTTTAGTCAAGTTATAAATCTTTCAACACAACAGCTCATTATGGGAAAAATAGAGATACCCTTTCATTAAAATAATATTTTAATGCATGAAATATTGAAATAGCAGAGTAAAAACTGGCTACATCGTTCTCAGTAAGCAAAACAACGGGCACTGAAAATTACAAATATTACGTTCTGTTTAATTTCTGTCATACTAGGCAGCATATTTTTCAGCAAGTAGCTACGGTGGAGAAGAAAACCACTTTTTCTTTTGTTTTAATGGCACAGAGGTAAATGAAAAATTTGTGCATGTTAAATACTATCCCAAAAAGAATGAAAATCTGTGCAATTGTGCATGTTTTCAGACTAGAGCTTCTGGCATAAAACACAGAGCCTAAGTCAATGTAAACCCAAAGTAAAACAACACAGTATTCTTAATTCATCTCCCAGTATAGTGTCAAAAAATACCAACTGATTTGTAACACGTAGAAAGCACTGAATAAAGAAAGGTGCAAAAGGTTGCAAACAACCACGATCAATCTGAGTAATTATACTGAAATAATATCCAAAGAAACAAGACAAGTGTCATTCTGAAACGAAACAGGTGGGCTTCAGCCTACCCTGGTGGCAAATTCATTACATGCACTAATGCCACTTGGTGAATTCTGTGTGTACACAGCAACAAGACAACAAACACGTTTTAGTCTATCTTTTATACGAAGAATTTAATTATCTATACATGTAACTAGTTTTAAAGGCTGTATTACAGTTGTTAAAGCTGCAGGTTTTTATATATTTATATAATTTACATTCATATTGATGAAATACTGAAGTGCAATTGAATAAGGAGCTTCACTTGTTCTTTGCACCACATGACAGGTCAGAAGGAGGGAGATGGGGTAGGATTAGAAACGCTACAACACTGCCAGCATGAGATTTAGAAATAAATGAAATACATAAAGCAGAACATAACTAAATGGTAAAGTAATTAGTAGAACGGCTATATTGTGCTTGAGGCATCGGGGAGAGAGGGTCTGTGCACTGGCAGCACCAGGCATTTCATCAAGAGCTTGTAACTAATGCTGGAAAGACAAACGTGGCTTAGCTACAGCACATCTACTGCATAAACTTGACTGTAAGCTCCATTTAATATTAATTTGTATAAATTCCACAGTCTAGTTTAAAAAAATGTAAACATTGTAAATTAATTGCAGGGAGATATTTCTATACATTCTTTGTTGTCAGGAAAGTTACTTTTCAAAACGTGTTGTTCCATAGTCACAAGAAAGTAAAACTGAGAAATCAAACTTCACATAACCAAGATGGAAATAAAGAAGCTAATTCTCAGATCCCACATGGATGTAGCATTCCATTGATCTCCGATACGACAATGAGAAAAACGGAACATCTGGAGACAAACACAAACCCGGGTGTTTTCTAACTGTACGCAGCTACCAGTAATGTGCAAAATAAAATTAACATAACTGGGATAACAACATTATGCAAGGTTAATCTCTCTTGCATTGGAAGGAAGTTAACTTTTCCTCTCCATGATGTATTACACACTCAACAAGGAACACCTGACACATACAGTACAATAACTACAACAAAATACCTTATCTGTAATTGGGCACATTTAAAGTTCCTTAGACTGATTTAACTCCTTCTGTTCTTTTGTAATTAAAAAAAAAAAAGAAAAATAAAGACAACATATTGACAACACTGGACGAGTGAACAATAAAAAAGAAAGATACATAAAGTCTCAAATTTATGGACATTTGGAACAATTTTAATAGCACATGCAGCATTCCTTGATAGTGGGTCTTTTTGCACAAACAAAATTGCAATGAAGAAATGTAATTTATACTTTTCCTTTAAAAGGCTAGAATATATATTTTTAAAAATAATTTTAAAACTACTGAAAGCACCTGTGCGAAGGTGGAAAATTAGTTTGGTAACTATGAAAGCCACAAAAGGACCCACTATCCTCTGATTTTTTTGCATTTGTTTTTTTTTTGTTTCATTTTAATTTTGCGTCTATATCTGTAGGTAATTAACTCAAACATTGCGATTACATGCAACTAATGTAAAATGAGGTAAACTGCTCTGCAGTGTGTTCTTCTACTCAGAAGGCAGTAGATGATCATGCTGGAAGCCACATGATCAAGGCTGCATCTCCCATCATCCCTCTGGGCAGTGATATGGGATAGTGGGTCTCTTTGAGGACTTTCAAGCCTGAGTGGGGGATGGACAACATATGATTCCTAGAAAAAGGAGGAAAACAACACATAAGCAAAACAAAACAATGAGCAAATTCAAGCTAGGAAAATGAGTCAGGCATGTAAACAGCATGGTGCAAAAATGATAAGGGGTAACATGCTACAAGGGGGATGGGAACTAAAAATAAAACGAACATAAAATAAGGTTTGCATTACAGAAGGTCTTCAAAGAGACTTTGACAAGTGCAGCAGTGGTGAAGCTTTGAGTTCTGCAAACCACGGCAGAATCACAGCAATGCTGCATGTTTCGTCTTAGAGTACGACACAAATAATCACAGCACGGCAGCAGGGAGGGTCACTTACATTGCTGGCTTGGGTCCATGTCTGTTGTCAGCTTCACGTAGTTGGATGGAAAGAGACCCACTTGTCCATTCACCTCCCCTTTCCACCAGTCTGGGTCTTCCTTGTTAAGGACGTTTATAATCTGGCCTTTACTGAACGCTAGCTCATCGTCATTCTGTGCAGTGTAGTCATACATGCCAATTACTTGGCACACTGTAAGATAAAGGAAGAGGTCTATCGCACCGGTAACGTTTCAGCCAAACACAAGCTATGCATAAACCAGCTGCGCATGTCACTGTGGCGCTCCAAAACACTATGCCGACCTGAACCGGTCCTGCCCCCCTCTCCCCTGTGCCCCTGTACTGGGGCTTAGCTGAGCCCTCTACAGATTGGCTCAAGGTGATTTAAAAAACCCAGAGTTTCCTAGCAGCACTGCGCGCTCAGGCAGCTTGCTGAGGGGTCAGGATCCCACTGGGGAGGGCAGCACGCAGCAGCGCAAATGGAGAACAGTGTAACCTGCCTGGAACTGTACCCAAGGGATTTTTGGTTGGAAGTGCTCTAACAGTAGGAAAAGATTGGGAAAATGTACAACTTTGTAGCAGAGTCACACACTTACAGGATGTTAGCTTTCTACTGACACTTCCCTTTCACTTTACATGTATTTTATGCCCACAAAAGCACAAAATTTGTATATTTATAAAAATAGCATTTTGCACCCTCAGCAACCTGTTCTGAAAGGTGTCCTTTCCAACAAACTGGTCGATGGCCAGAAACAAAGTCTGGGAAACAAAGTTCCACTATGTGAAGCCTGAAAAAAGCACTCTTCTCTGTTTTCTAGTTAGCACTGGAGAGGCTCAGCACAGCTCTGTAATTCAAGAGTAAGGCAATGACCTGAACATGAGGAAACGCTTCTTCACTGTGAGGGTGCCAGAGCACTGAACAGGCTGCCCAGAGAGGTGGTGGAGTCTCCTTCCCTGGAGACTTTCAAAAGCCGCCTGGACTTGTTCCTGTGTGACCTACTCTAGGGGATCCTGCCCTGGCAGGGGGGGTGGACTAGATGAGCTCTAGAGGTCCCTTCCAACCCCTACCACTCTGTGAATCTGAGTGAATCCTTGTACTACCAGTGAAGCATTAGGAACACAAAAAGATCATGGAAAGGGTGAGAAAAATAAAAAACATCCTAGGTCATTTAGGCTGCCCTTCTGGCACCACAGGACTGCTTCCAGCAGCCTGTTTTCTATTTCCTTGCTGTGAAACTCAATCAAATCTGACTGGCTCTCAGGATACAGCAGTTTCTAACGAATTAGAGCAATTTTCTTAATTCTCCAAAGCAGCAGGACTGTTTATTTAGATACATAATTTCCTCTATTTCTCTGATGTTTTCTATATGACAAGTCACAGGGCTTCTGGTATTTTGCCTTAAGACACAAGGCTTCTATCTAATTAGCCTTGCTCTCAGGTTCTATTATATTCAGCCTAAAATTCTCATTTATTTTCATCCTTGTACTCAGCCAGCAATGGATTTAAATTTGTCAAAAAGCTCCTCTCTCTTTTTGGAATATACATTTTGGAAATTATTCAACTCCTTTTAGTTAATACTTGGCACGTGCTGAAGCATCAAAATCAACTAAACACATGTTAAAAGACCTCTGCATGTATCTCAATATTTAGCTTTGTTACTTACAAAAGAAAAAAAAAAAAAAAGGGCACTCTGTCATTTGTCACACCGAGCACATCAGCTAAGTGTATATTTTCCTAGCATACTGAAGATAAACCAGCATTTCTAAAGAAATGCATATTATGGTGTACTCCTATTTTAGGTAGTCTTGTGCTAACACAAGTTCAAATGTGTGAATACCATGGGATGTTCCCATTTCACTTTAAAGACCTCCCATTTCACTTTAAAGACCTGTGAATCTGTTTTATAGCATTCTTGTTACAGGTTTACAGGTAATTACAAACATTCAGATGACAAAAATTTTAAGCTAGACCACACCTGAATACAATACATACATTAACAGATTTGTAACCCACTGCAGATTTAATTTCTTTCAAGAATTTTTCATTCAGATCATTCTCTCCTATTTCAAAAAACTTTTATGAAATTTGGTGCTGTCCAGTAATACACCAGAATATCTGAATAGTCCAACGGGAGCCCAAGAATCACTTTAAACGTGGGGAGGTAATATAGAGAATCCTTGAAGAGTTAGGATGCCTTAGTTACACCTGATCTCATCTTGAGATCTTATTTACACTTGGTCACAAAGCTTAGAATACACCTCAGTCATGTATAGGAAGCTGTTAGAGTAGTCACCAGCAACAAAGTTCTTCGCTATTTTAAACTCCAAAAGCCACTGCTAACCGCAGAAGCGAGCTGTAGCCCACCTGCTATGAGCTCCAGTGCTTTTCAGCCTTTGTTTCCTTTTTAGAAAGACTGTCTGTTGATCAATACTAGCCCTACCGCGATGGCAGGGGCAACCCTCACGACCTGTATAATCTATAATGCTGTCTTTCTTTAAACGAGCAGAACGCCTGAGATACTCTTCCCACTACTCCTTTATGGGGAACTTCCTTATGCCTGACCAGCTCCAAGTAACAACAACAGTTCTTGTCATTTCTCAACACCAGGAAGGCCGTGTTTATGACACAAGTTTAGAAGAGAACACATACAAATCAGTCAGAAATTCAGAAAACCTCAAAGTATAAAGCGAAAGTGTCCACACAACAGAATTAAAAAAAAAAAGGGGGGG
>NW_010227659.1:34644-83240 GCF_000690775.1 Eurypyga helias | reverse complement strand
AAAAAAAAAAGAATAACGGGGGGGGGGGGGGGAAGGTTTTGAAGTCAAGCAGTTTGCGTTCCAGGATGGCAGATGGAGAGCACAGACATCAACACAAATGACAAAAGAAACAGAGGCTTTGATGACAGTAGTTTCTGAAGGATGCCCTACCTTCAAAACCCAGTAATGGCACTCCCAAGACCCTACACAATGCACTACCTTGGACATTATTCAACCCTTGTAGATGGTTTCCTTCAGGCTTTCCACGTCTTTTGCTACAGTAAGCCTTCCCACTAACATACTTCCACTAGGAAGAGGCTTCTCAGGCATTAATTAACTCCCTACATTAGTCACACAGTTAGCGAGGCCATCTATCATTAAACCATGGCAAACAGAAAGACAAGATTACTCTTCTCACCCTCCAAAATGAAGGGTCTATACCAAAGCTGAATTTGATAAAAATGAATGCCATCAAGATTTTGATGTTCTACAGGCTCTCTAAAGGGTTTATTAGCAAGTGTGAGAAGTCCCAGGCTGTCAAACCCGAGATAATTACATTAAAAATAGAATCCCATCACATGGCCTTGGAGAAGCATGTGTCTCAATGCTGAGTTACCGTGTTAACTGCAGGCCCCAACCTCACAAGTCTTTACAGAAGTCTGATTTTCTGCATCTTTACGACTACCATCGAAGCAGCCGGTTGGCACCATTTACAACATCTGTCTTCTCTGATAGGGTACTTTTCTTTGTATCAATGACACGTGAAGCTAATACCTCAGTATTTTATTCTAGTTCCATAAACTGCATGATGATGCTTCACACATACGTGAAGGAGAAAATTATGCTCGCTACCATTTTTCATTTAGAAACATTTATTTTATTTTAATGATAGACAGTCCAAAAATAGTCTGGGGAAGCAGCAAGCTTTTGCTCCCTTCTGTCCCCAGCTAAAACCAAACAGATGATAGACAACCACATGAAGTCTTTTGGGTGGCTAACGGAAGAACACACATCCATCCTACACGGTTTTGACTGACAAGAATCCTCTTTCCTTAGTACTGCACCAACTCACAAGCCAAAAGGGTTCAAGACTGAAACAGTTGCAAGGATTGAACTTGATGTTCTCAGTCTTCTCACTGGCTTTATACCTCGCAGTAGACTGACAGACTGTTTGATATTGTTAGACCTTCACCACAGGCAAATAGCTTTAAAAATATAATGGTCTATCAGTCTTGTATCCTTTCATAAATCTTAAAATAAGTGGTTATGCAGGACAAAAAGCTCCATCTTCATTTGAGTCATTTTCTCACACTTCAACTTGGGAAAGACAAAAGGTTCTGAGAGGGGCCTCAACTGCTAAGCCCATGGACCACCCTGAACCTGTAAAAACTCCTTTACTACAATTAGTGCCAACGAATAGGGCTGATAATTTGAATGTTTTACTCTTTGAGCTATAATGTCACAGATGGCTTGTTAGCACTCAGTAGTTCATACCTGTAGGAGCACCACCATAAATTTATAGACCAATTGTATGTTTTTCTCATTTTAAAGACAAAAAAATTTAAGAGTTTAACCAAAGTGACTAGCATAACAGATACTAAATATCCTACTGAACATCCACAGTTATTTTTAAAAGTCCTATTCTACATGACACACATTACAAAAGCCACTTTGTTAATGCAACCACACTGCTTACCTGAAGGTAATGTTGTTGATTTAGGTAGCTCGGTTGGTGTAGTTTTACTGGTACCGGGGCTCAGAAGTTTCACATAATTAGCAGGGAACCATCCTATCTGTCGCTTTTTCCCTCGTGCCTGGTAAAAAAACAATTCTTTTAAGAGGATTAAACACATCAATAGATCCTTACACAAGGTAACTCATCCAATATTTTAACTACTTGCAGTCACACTACTTTAGAATAAGAAAAATTTGATAAGAAGAATGTCAGCTATTTTTGTGTCACTAAATATTATGATACTTCTATTACATAAAGTAAGCTTTCATAATATATAAATAGTACTTTATAATATCTTAAGAGCATTTATTTTCTATTAATTCAAGTGATTGAAAGTTCTTACTTTGTGTACTTTATAATTAATACTACAACCCTGATTCTTGTGAAAGAATTGTCCTGATTCTGTTTAAACCATAACTCTAGAATACTAAGCTAGATATTGCATTAATGAGTGGCAGCATTTAAATGCTTTTCCAATATGCAGAGAATTGCATTTAAATAGACACCTAGACTGGGATAGATTAAGTAGAGAAGATTAAGTAGAGATTTAAGAACCCATATAGCTCTTTTATTTTAAAGGAACTGTACCTAAATTTTTTAAGCCTCTCCCACCCAAACAACGCCTCTTTTCTTTTAAAGAAACAGTATCTGAACTTTTTAATAGTCTTGCCTGCCCAAACAACAGAGTATAAAGATATATCACATAACCAAGTGCTAGAAGAGCAGCAAAACATCATGGCAAGAAAAAAATGGGTGAAATTTGGATTCAAATACAAAATCCCAAAGCCAGATTCCAGTCAAAGAAAAACGAAGCTTTGGCAACTAAACATACATACGGATAGCCGCTGTCCAAATGATCCCAATTAACAGATGCTAAGGTGTGAGAACACACACCAGATGTTCTCACGCCTGTCTACTCAGAGAACATCAGTACGAAAAGGTGGTGCACACATGTATTGGCATGCCCTGGTCCATAGGTGTGAGCTGAGAGTGCACCAGGGTGCCTACCACACACCCGGCCTGCAGCACTGCTCTACCATACCCAACGCAGCTGCAATGAGTCGCTGCCAGCGACGGACACTGAGACAGACAAACCGCAGGTCCCATGCGGTGAGACAAAGATGGTGTCACCAAAGCGGGACAGGAATTTGACAGAAACTGCACCCTGTTATTTTGCCAACTGCATTGTTCATTGCACGTAGGATCAGAAGAAAAATCCTTACTTTAAGAAATGTTATTCTAGAACTTTGAATCCAATCTCATAATCTATGTTAAGAATTACTGTAAGTATTTATTCTCTTTTTGTGTTGTTAGAATAAAGTTGGAATTTTGGGCATGTAAAATTTTGCCTTTAAAAACAAACAGATGTGAATTCTAGTGAAAAAAAAATCATCTTTTTTTAACTACTTCCTTCCCTCTCTCTTTCTTTACTGAAGAAGAAAGCACTTGATCTAAAGTGTATCTAGATCATTCATTTTAAAATATTCTGGAAGCCTGCATTAAACCCAGCGATGTAATACTTAGCACATTTGCCTTATTTTACCTTTACTCTAAGCCCTAAGACAAGTATCGTCACAATTTACGTGAGGCTGAAATTGAACTGCATATACACTTCTAAAAAAATCTGCCACTTGGAAACTGAATGCATGAAGAAAAGTCAATATTGGTGCCCTTCTCCATTTCACTATTTTGGGGGTGCGTGTGTGTGCGCTGCTTTTATTTTTAATCAATTCCTCAATCCACTTCTCCATACTGCTGCATTAGCCTTTCTGCTCACATGGCAAAGGAGCAAGAACTAGCATTACAGTCCTGGCACAGGAGAACGAAAAGAATAGGTAGGGGACTGCTAATGAAGATAAAACCAACTTGTACAAGCATATGTAAGACAGTGAAGTATCATATGACACTAATCCTGGAAGATTTCTCCACAAGAGACGAACTGTCATCAGCAAAGGCAAAAGCAGCAGGTAGTAATGTGGAAAAAAGATTTGAGTTAGTTTGAGCATCTGCATTGCAAAAAAACCCAATTACATTCTTTTACGTAAAATTCACTGTTGCAAAAACACAAAACCAAATAAAACCTCATTCAGTGGTACTGGAAAGGAAAAAAAAACCCAAAACTTTGCCACTGGAAGTTTTTGAGAATCAAAGTTTCCAAATTGTTAAGTTCTGCTCTTAAGAAAACCCTGCTTAAAATATTTTATTATCTTCCAATACAACAGTAAAGCTCTGTCCTTTCTGATGCTTGCAGCCAACACCACTCTTCTCACCCTTCTACATTACAGTGGGCTGTTGCTGAGGTGGGGCCATCGGACTGGTATTCCACAGTCACATTCATTAAACCACCTGAAACAGCAGTAGCTATCTTACAAAAACCACTGCTGGAAAATACAGCTTGACCTTTTCAACGAAAGGGACAGCCCAAACTTGTGGCTGAAGCACCTCAGTACTACTTCTGCGTTCACAGCGCACACAGGTACCAGCCGAGCCAAACGCACGTGATCCACACGGTCACTACTGGAACAGAAACCAACAGCCAGGCCTGTCCCTTACTCCAACAATCCCGCATGATCCCGCTCCATGGCTGCTTTCCCCACTCCCTGACCTGACAACTGCTTTTTTGCTCATATGAAGACAACTACAGGACACAAGACTGGGAGGATTCAAAAGCAGCCAAAACAATATGCCCTAAAATCCACTCCTTTCTTACTTCTAAAGGGCCTCCAGGAGAATGGACAAGGGACTGGGCTGCAGGCTGGGTCTGCTCCGTGAGATGGGTATCCCTGACTTACAATGAGGCACAATGGCTTTCTCCTGCTCTCCTCTGAAGTTACTTCAGATCAAAGAATTGGAATGTATGTATATCTTTGTAAAGGCATTTTATTTGTAAATGCTTAATTGCAGAATGTTTTTAAAATTATTTATCATTGATGCTTTTATCATTTCAGTGCAAAATTATTAAAAAAAAAAAAAAGCAATGTCTTTTACATGGAATTTCATTTCAAAAGACCAGTAACTAACTTGGAGCTCTCCTTCCCACCAGCCGCCTGGATTCTTCTTTCTGATAAGAATGAGCTGACCAGGAGCAAGAGTGAGCTGTTCTGGACCCGTTGCTGTGTAAGAGGCAATAACTTGGGCAATTTCTGTTGAAGCAGGGGGAAAAAAAAAGTTAATTTGGAAAAACCTGAACACATTCTACACAACATTAACTCTATCACTGGCATAATATATCCGTTTTGTATTTCTTTCCATATGTATTTATGTAGTTCTACGAAAACAAATGGTAATTATAAACCAGATCAGAAGTTCATAGCACTACAGAAATAAAACCAGAGGTGCAGCAGTTCTATGGGTAGGATATAAAAAATACTTGAAATGGAGAAGAATAACGACCATCATTAGAGTTATATAGCTATTGAAATCAAGTACCATCCTACTGTTTTCCAATAAATACATTTTTGTACAATCAGTCTGGACTAAGCTCCCTCAAATGAGCAGGCACATGTTGATGACAAGAGGTGCAAACTAGTGAAGACCTGCAGAAAATTTTTCACCACCAGACTAAACAAAAGATGAATGTTTTCAAAATCTCACAGGACTTATTTTGAAATCTTTATTCCATGAACATTAATAAAAAACTGGTGCCTTATTTGATCACTTACCAGCACGAATCTGATACAGAACTCAATCACCTCTCTGTTAAATCAACCTAAGTAGACAATGCAGTTTACTCCATTTTACAGTGGTGGTGGAAAGGCAGATGATAACTTAGTCACCACAAAGTCTGGCAGGGTTAACCCACCTTTTGAACCAATTTGAACTGAGAGTAGCTTATAAGCAGATGTATGTATTTTGATGTCCTCCTCACAGCTTTTAAGTCAGGTTTAGCACGTCATCAAACCATGTTTAGGGTGATGGAGAACATGTTTAATATAATACTATGATGTTTGTGAACCTTTTGTAAACAAAATATGGTAGATTTGGGAACTTTATAGCTTTTGGCTAAGTGAGACCTTTTAGGCAGTTACATTTATCTAGTCATGAGTTAAGGGGCATCTATGGGGATTTTTTTAGCCTTCATTTAGTCGTAAAGGCTCTCAGACACCCAAAGCAGCAAGAAAGTAGTGTTTTTACTGCTAAAAACTCCACTTTAGGATCCCAGTACACAGTCATTCATTACTTAAGTACTTGGGGGTTTTTGTTTTTATGAAAAACATTTCTTGGAAGAGTAAATTCTGACCCTGTGTTTAAGACAAAGGAGGTTTTTATTTGGCAATGCATCAAATAAAACTGGGGGACCATCAAACAGCCAAAGTGGGCACCGAGTTTGACTGGTTATGGTTGTGGTCTAAGACTATCCTAGAACAAGCCCACAGCAGAGCTAGTAGCACAAGATCACAGAAATGTGTCTCAACTACTTCAGTGCAAAAACAGCCAGCTAAATTTAAAGCCTCAGTAATTATCTTATCATAGATTAATACACTACTTGAGATTTTAGCTTTTATTTGAAAATCTTGGTAAAAAAGTAATTGTGTCAGTTATTTTCACTTACAATGACTGCTTGTATGTATTTTCAATCTACTCTATCCTAAGAACCTGGCACTGGAAGACCAAGCATTAGGTGGTCACACCTGCTGTTAGTCTGTCCCTTTGCCAAGGAGCAGAAAGCAATGCAACCGAGTATGAGGTGGACTAGCTGTCAACACAGCAACAACAGCAGAAGGGAGGGCGGCTGAAGGGAGCAAGTACACAGAAGTGGTCTCCAGCTTTCTCATGGGCAGCCACACTAAGCAAAGAACACAGTGCTGGGCACCGTCTCGGCCTTCTCCTGTCAACAAGCGCCAAACTTCCTGCGGCCAAGAGAAACAGCAAAGGCGCTCAGTAACAACACCTCGCCCACAGGCTGGGAAAGGAGGGGGGACTCTGCTGGTAAGGCAGAGAAAGGGAGCAATCACTGAGAAAGCAGCTGTAGGCAGAGGAAACCACAAAGCCAATTCTCCTGAAACACAAGGAGGTTTTGTTGCAGGGAAGAAACAACAAAGTGATTTGACGATCGCCAGTAAAACAATCAGATGGTTTACTGAAAATTCAGAGGAAAAGCATGACTAGGAAAATGACAAGGAGGTTTTGTTGCAGAGAAGAAACAACAAAGTGATTTGAAGATCGCCAGTAAAACAATCAGATGGTTTACTGAAAATTCAGAGGAAAAGCATGACTAGGAAAATTAGAAATGGTGGGAGAAGCATTCAAGATGTAAATGAACAACCTAAGGAGGATGAAGCAGCAGAAAGACGACAAGCGATCTGAGGTCACTGAAAACGATGACACATCCAGAATTAACTAGGGCAGAACCTCCCTCATGGCAACTCAAAGAGGGGAGAGGCAGGCACACAGCGGCAGAACCAAACAGGTGATGAAAAAGCCAGGAGCTCAGAGTTAGAAAGATGCTTTAAACCTGGATCTGGAACTTAGCACAGAAGACAGAAGAAAGAATTGCTAAGTAAAATATAGTAGGTGGTGATAGGAGAACAGAAAAGTTTACACAGAGAAAAGCCAGCAGCAGCAGAGTCTGTCCTGTGCGAAGGCAAAGCAAGCAAGCGATTTGGCAGGAAACAGGGCTATACTGCTAGAAAGTCTGCAAGCTCCCGGCATCTGCAGGTTTTTCCACACAATCACATTACTTCCTCCACCCTAGAGTCATTCAGGAAGCAAAATGAACAGAAGCAAACAAATCAACTGTGGGAGTTTGTCAAAATCTTTTTTTTTTTTTTTTAACATCAGGCAAAAACCTCTCTCACTACCATGACAATTAGAATATTGAGAGTATCATACTCAAACAGCAAAAATCTTATACCTTGCATGTCTCTCGGAACAAGAGATTTCTCATTTTATCTACAAAAAGGTGATTTACATGGCTCCAGGTACCAGATATCCTGTTTTGCCAACCAGCAGCATAATTTTACTGTGGACTGTGTGTTAACGAAGTTACAATACAAATTATAAATTCAACATTCAGCTCTTGCATGTCACAGAAAAACAGAAATATGGAGAAAACAACTCAGCAAAAAAAGTTAAAAAAACAGAAGTAGCTTTCCTTCCAGGAGGGACTTTTAACTTTTGATTTATTTAAGAATTGAATTACTGAGAATAAATCCAATTCAATCACAGTCCAGGCCAAAAAATGTGGTCTCTATTAAAACAGGTACATTTAGAAAAAAAACATAAATGCCTTCTCACAGATATAATTGTCCTCATATTGCTGCTTAAATTCGCAGAAAGCATTTTCTTTTCCCTTGCCCTTCAATACGCACAGTTACTAACTCCCACCTACTCATCCTGCTGCTTCTAGAATCAACAGGAACATTTCACTCATGTTGGCTGAGCACCTGCAGCTTATTTACAGCTAAAACACCCCTGAATCTCCTTGCTGAAAAATAGGCAGGACTGTTCCCAAACTGCTCTTGAACTCCAAAAGATTCTGAACACAGTTTTTGTCAATGTCCCCCAGTCTCCACGGAAAGTCTGAATCCAAGAGACCCTCAATTTTAAGAGTGATAGTCTAGGCTGAAGTCTTGCCATGCACCATCCTCCCATGGAAAAAGCATGGAAAAGCAGCATGGAAAAAGCAGCCAGCCCTATCAGCATCTCTTCACTGTTCCCAGCAGGTATCGCTTCTAGAGGTTTTCCAGATCTCTGTTCTTGTCTGCTGCTCTCAAGCTTTGTACCTATTAACATAACTATTTCTAATCATGCAAATGAAATTTAGAAAGGGCAAGAGTAGTTTACTTTCTAGCCAAAAAGTAACCTGCAACATGTTGTTCTGCAATATGACCAGGTTTGACAGGCAAGAAGCTGCACAGCATGGACACAAGGTATGTCCTCTTGAGAATGAGAAGCAGGCGCAAGAGCTCACAGTCTGTGTATACCACATTGTGTAGCATTCTGGGAAAAATGCTGTCAAACCACAGGGTAAGAATGTGTACTTCCGTTTTCAGGAGCACTGGCAATCTTGGGCTTATTGTAGGCTTCCACTGCTCTGTACAGCAACCTATCATGAAGTTCACATTCATTTTTCAGCAAGCAGATTTCTATTCTCTAGCTACATGCTATTTAGTGATTGATACATGCTAGATAAAATAACACATAATCTGTCAATAATTCTGTTACAGACAACACTTTTCGTCAGTGCAAATTACTATGAAATGACCAAAAGTAAACATAATTTATTTCCAGGGAAAATATTTTGTTGCTGTTGAACTTTAGTACTAAAGAACAGATAAAAGGTGCTGTCACAGTATACGACTCACCAGGTTTCTTTCCTAAGCTTCCTGTTTTTCCAGCTGCTCCAGGGGCCTTGAAATAGAAAGCAAGATATAAGTTTAGCACACATTTATTTCTCCAGTATACGATTTTAGCAGACTAAAGTGATTTACTATGCTTCACTTTAACACACTAAACAAACATGTAAGTAAAAAACACTCACAGGAAGATTGTTCTTAATTGTTTCGATAGCAATTAATATACACAAATAAGTACCCAGCAGCATATGAAGCAGATTACGAAGTATATAAATGTGTAGACTTCTTTCCTGAACTTTTCTTCCTTTCATGGACTGCAAATATCAGTGTAATTCTAAATTACATAGCATTTGAATTGTAAATCTGAGTATCTACAGAACGTGAATTCTGTCAAGTTAAAACAGCAGTAGTTTTCTACTCTACAAAAAGTTGGTCTGCAGATACGTCTAAAAAACTAACTGCAAGTGATTATTTCAATACTGTCCATATAATGGTTCTAAGATTTCGCATATGGCACACGAGCATAGTCAGTGCAGTCACTGCGTCTTTAAGATGAGCCATCTGAACTTTGTCGGTGGTGTGTGTTGCAGCAGTAGAAGCCCCAGCACCATTTTTGTGCCCAAATGAGAGCACAGGACATAGCAAGGTGCCATCTCTCTGAGACAGCATGAGATGGGGTGAGATAAGGAATCATCATCATCATCCAGGCCAAGAGATCTGCAAGAAGAGCCTTTGAACAGCCACAAGAAATCTAGCAAGCAGTGAAATCAGTTCAGTTATTTATAGGAAAACAGTGATACAGAAAGATGAAAGTTAACATGAAAAGCTTTCATAATTTTCAGACTCAGAAGTTCTCTTCCAAAATAACCAGTGGCCGAGTTATCTTTATTTATCTTAATGCACTCACAGACCTACTGATACACATGCAACTGGAGTATTCTAAACAGTGCGTGGTGGTCTCCACTCTGCCCCTTGTATGCCTCCCTTCCTCAGTCATCTTCCAGCCCTGTTAGCCACCATTCCTGCCTAGGGCAGTTTTCTCTGGCACACTAAATAACTACTTCAGTTTCTTCCCAACACATGGCCAGTTTTACCTTCTGAAATAAAAAGGCCTGATATGGACAACAGCAACATAACAAATCTAAACTGTACTTTATAAATACCCTCTTGCTTTCAAGCAAGGCTCACAACACTTCCATCTCTCCTCAACTTCTCCTTTAGGACCCTCCTTTACAAATGTGAAGCCTACATCAAATGACCTGAAGTTTTGCACAGAATCCTAATTCCTTTCTGAAAAAAGAACAGCTTCATCCTCTGTATTCTCCATATTAACTTTAGTGAAAACTTGGGGATTCTGTCAGAAACTAATATAAGGAGTAACTGAAAAACTACTTAAATGATCGATAGAACAGGGCCATTTAAAAACTGTGTAATGGTTTTGAATGCCTCTATAAAGTAGATTATTAGATAGACCTTCAATCTGTCTTGACAACTGCAGAGCTGCTCTAAAACAGCCACGTTTCGAACATCTTTGCAGAACAACTACTAAAGAAGCCTGATCCTTCAAGCTGAACTACAGCGCCTCACAACGCTGTGTTAGTCAAGCCAACCCCAACTAACAACAGCAGAAAACTCAGCAGAGCTGGCACTACCCACCTCATAAGCTTTAACTGCTGTTGGAAGGTAAGAGTGGGGATGGAAAGATTTTTCTTTTTAATTTGGCACCAAAGCAGCTTACATACCCCTGGTGTACCATGCTTCTCCTCAGCATTTTGCAACGTAAACATCCACTTTCCACAATCCTTCCCAAAACTTAAGTTAAATGATATTTGGATGCTGCTGTCTCAGCGCTACTCTCTTGTCCTTGAAAAGACAAATTATAGTTACTTTCTATAAGGCCAGCAAATCATCCTTTCTTCCCTACGTTCCTTTCATTCTCTTCAGTTCTCCACCTTTCTCTACAATCCCTGTGACCTATATTAACAAAAAAGTGAAATAGGAAAGCATCATGCAGACATCAGATAGAAAGACTAAATTTAGGTATGAGGACAAGAAGAAGATGGTCCAGACAAAGCAACTGCAAGTCCATCGACACTCCCAAGTAAGGAAGACACTTGGGAGTATCAGTTGTGGAACTGAAGGTGACAACTGGCACTGATATGGTAATATCAGGAATTAATTCTGCTTTGGAAATTGCTTCTGGCAGAGAAACAATAAAGAATAAATGCTTGGACCTTCAGAAAACACACTCCTTTACAATGTCACTTAGTCAACATCCACGTTACCAGATTAGGAACATATGGACAGATAAAACAGGCTGTGACACTGTATCTTTACAGTTAACTGGTAAAGACAGAGATTATTTTCAGAGAGAGAAGCTTCAAAATACCCTTGACCAAACAGTCTGAATCCTGCTTGAACATTCTCTGAATCCTTGGTAAAAAAGCAGAAGGAATTGACAGAAAAGTCCTGAAGTACTTGAATAAATAACTAAATTAAATGATGCCTTTAAAATGGACCCAACTTCTGGCCCACTCAGCAGATGTACAAGTATTTTCTATTCTTTCTTTTGAGAGAAGTACAGCAGAGAGGACATACCCTATTCTATTTCCCATTTGCACATGTGAGACACTGAGACATTTGAGGCTATTTTCTGACAAGTGATAAAGTTTCTCGAAACGGTAGAACAGAACTTTCTTTGCTAATTTAGTAAGACACAGCAGTAGACTTGCCAATTGTGTGGTACAGTAAGACCCTCAGAATCCAGGTTAAATACATTCAGACTGTTACTATTTTCAGAACATTTATGCAAAGTTTTGTAACTAGAAGCATCTAAATTTTTGTGTTTCCAAGTCCACCGTATGAGCTCCATCCCTTATGCAGAGGTAATCAGCCCCAGTCTCAAGAAAGGCAGGGTAGAATATAAACCTGTTGCAGATGTGTATCCATCTACCCCAATCCAATGAAAACTCTGACAATGGACCACCAACCAAGTGTCATTGTTTATCAGAAGAACAAATACTATCACTCTGTTAATAAGCTCAAACTTTAAGGGACAGGAAAAGAATTTAATTTAGGAACTTGAGGTAAATGGGTACCCTGGGACTAGGTACAGAAGAACAGATGAAAAGAAATTTCTTCTGATGTATAAACCATTGATATTTTTAGGCTAACAACCACTTCTACAAACTCTGCGCCTGCTGTTGAAAGATCAGCACTGCCTTACTTTTTCTTCAGACCTAAGTCAATAGTGCAGAACACACTAAATTAATTTACTATTTTAGTAACATTTTCCACAATCAGACAGCTGTCCAAGCACAGCAGCACATCTGAAAGTTAACAGACAGCCACTATTGTGAAACCCTTTGTAAAAGCTGGCTCTGTGAACAAGCTGAATAGCAAAACACTGTACGTGTAATGGCAATTATCCACTTGGAACAAGAAATATGTCCTGCAGGGCACATGAATCCCTTTATGAAAATAAGCATCCCGGATATCAAGATCTCCATGAGCTCTGTGCTTTTTCCTCCCACTCTCATCAAGATTTTATCTGAAGATGTGCTTGTCACCAGCAAAAAGGGCAGCTGGAGCACCTCTTGATGAACTGCATTTAGCTGTTTCAGCCCCAGACAAGTTGAGATCAGAGAAACATCAAACTGACCTCTAAAAAAAAAAAAAAAAATTAGTTTTCAGTATTAAACGTCTATTTCTGAGTTGCCTACAAAGAGGATTTGCCAATATGTGTTCCTGTTTCTCACCAGACAGGACAAGCATGCAGTCCTTAAAGGCACAGAAAAAGCAACTCTGCACATCTGAATACAAATCCCCAGGTTTTGAGACTAAAAACTCTGGTGAGAATATCTTAAGGGAAAACAAAACCAGTTCATTCACAAAAGTTCAAAGGAAACTTACCATTAACTAACAAGAACACAGCTGAAGTTAAGTAACTAATTAGCAACTATTACTATCTACCTATGAAACAGGCCTCACAGGGTTTTAGGAGGCTGACAGTGCATCAACCACAACATGAACTGACAGGTAATGTGAAGAGACTTAGGGCATAGTTTCACAACCACAAGATGTTCCACAGGTTAGGCATTTATCTCTACACTTGCTTCCTGTAACTCTGTGGGGAAGCCACCATCTTTTCGATGTATGTGAAGAATTACTGGCAGGGCTGAAATACAATTCACGTCATGGACTGCAAAAAGGAGTGCTTTTCTTAATCAGGTAAATTCCCTGATACAGACCCACAAACACCCCCGCTGTCACAAATGAAGGGATGTTGCACCACTCAGAGGAGAATCAAGCTGCTAGACTTGGGGACAGAGGGTTCAGAATTTCTTGTCCAGACTCTCACTGAGCCCTGTTGTCAGTTTAAACCTATACCCTGCCTGACGCCAGAACTTGCTACTGTAGTAAATTCATTGCAATTGTCAAAAAGTAAAGCCAGCCTGCTGCAATGGGCTCCAAAAGGCTAAAGCTTCCACCAACTGAACTGCTCTTCTAGTCTGGGACCTGATCTAACTTTATCTGCTGCACCATAGTTGCTAGATTGGATGCAACTGAAAGGTAGAAATGAGCACAGGCATATCCAAAACGATACTAAACATGAAGTATGATGTATTGCTTCTAAAATTAAGTATTTAACACAAAAAACTGCTAAGAATATAGTTCAAAACCAGCTCAAGCTAATCTAAGGTAATGCTGAGGCAAGTCTTGCTACCTCCTGTACTAATTCTGGTACTTACATTTTTCTAATCCTTGCAGAGCACCACCTTAGAAGTATTTATTACTTGTGCTAAACCTGTTTGTGTCTGCTCTGTTTAGTGTCCTGAACTGGCTTATTAACAGGTCAGATGCAAGACAGTGTCATCATAAGTGTGGCAGGCAGGACCATACTTGTGCTTACTTAGAATGGGTTACATATGTTCATCAGGAACAGTGTGGCCAGCAGGACAAGGGCAGTGATTGTCCCCCTGTACTGGGCACTGGTGAGGCTGCACCTCAAATGCTGTGTTCAGTCTTGGGCCCCTCACTGCAAGAAAGACACTGAGGGGCTGGAGGATGTCCGGGCCACAGAGCTGGGGAAGGGTCTGGAGCACAACGCCTGTGAGGAGCCGCTGAAGGAGCTGGGGTTGTTCAGCCTGGAGGAGACGCAGGGGAGACCAGATTCCTCTTTACAGCTACCTGAAAGGAGGTTGCAGAGGGTTGCAGGTTGGTCTCTTCTCCCACGTGACAAGCGATAGGATGAGAGGAAATGGCCTCAACTTGCACAAGCGGAGGTTTAGGTTGGATATTAGGAAAAATATATTCACTGAAAAAGTTGTCAGGCATTGGAATGGGCTGCCCAGGGAAGCAGTTGAGTCACCATCCCTGGAGGTGTTTAAAAGAGGTGTAGATGTGGTGCTTAGGATCATGGTTTAGTGGTGGACTTGGCAGTTTGACTTAACGGTTGGACTCGATCTTAAAGGTCTTTTCCAACCTCAATAATTCTGTGATTATACGAGTCTATTCTGTGAAACCACAGTTTTATTGTGCACAGAAAAGTGCACCTCACAACACAAGGGAACAACTAATCAAAACTGGAACAGGACTTCTTCAGTACAAGATTCATTAGTTCTCGCACTAGTAGTGCTAGTGATTAAAGAAAATCATTACATGATGCAAAATATAGATGAGAAAAGCTTCTAAAATATTTTTGAAAGCAGTATCACAATACTATTTCTCCCAAGAGCTGCAATAAATATCATTAACTACTTTTTTTTTTTTGGTAATCCTGTCTCAGAGGATATTATTGAAATTTCTTTACTATCTAGACATTTATTATATAAAGGCTTTCTACAGCTACGTATTTTGTTGCAGGTTTTATTCTTCGGCTTTTCCACAAACAGAAATAATTTTAAGGGGTGACTCTGTTCAAGCTCTATGCTGCAGACACCTTTTTTTCATTGAGTTGCATCACATGCACACAGAATTCAAGACTTGTAGAAAAAGACTTACCACTTACAATTCTAAAAGTCCAGTAATTTTCATTTATTTATTTATTTTCAAACCCCCTACCATTCTTAGAGACAAGAAGAAGAACGCCTTCTCATCAAGAGATTAGTATTGCATTCAACTACAACCCCAGACCAATTCCCACTAGTAGATGAATTATCCTCTCAAACAGATGAGGAATATAAATGAGAAAACACTTTCTTTAGAATGCCTAATAAGAATGAAAAAAAAATTTAATACAGATATGTTATATTGGATTATTCCAGGATAAAAGTCTTATGAAACAGAACCTCTATTATTCAGTCAAAAACTTTCAAGTAAATATAGTAGTTTGTTGTGAAACTATTAACTTTGTTGTGAAATTTGTTCCCCTTGATTGCAAGAAAATGACAAGGAGGAGAAGGGGAAAATAATAGACTGAAATTTTACTCTCTAAATATTTTTTAAAATAATGGCAGCAAGATATAAAACCCAGTCATTACAAACTTACCTGGGGAACAAAGCAGTTACAGCTATTCTGAAACTGCCAAATTAATTAGTAACATATGCAGGATTCATTTTAATGTATGATCCACAATGTTATTTACGACACTATGTTGTAAAATGCAACCATTATTGTTTTTCCTTTCCAATCACATTCAGTAAAACTGCAAAATATTTTTTTCTTCCTTTATGATCCACTGACCTGCAACCATCACTACAACACCAAATAAATCACACCTCCCCCAGCATAATTTTATACCATTTCAATATGTCCCTACCTCAGAATCTTTGAGTCTCACATAATTAGATGGGAAAACTCCTGATTTATCACCCAGTGTTCCTGTCCACCAGTCACCATCTTTCTTTGTCACAAGAATCATATCACCTTGTTGAAAAGTTAGGTCTCCTTGTTCAGAACTCTCATAAGTATACATAGCAATATACTCTGTAAGAGGGAAATAAATACAGAACATGGGAAAACACTTGATAAACTGCTCAATTATCATCTGCAAAATCTAATACAGAAAAATCCATCCATGGGTTAGATAGAAGCAAATTTATTAATTACTATTCATAGAAACCTTAATATTTCATGCATAAAATGGTATCTATCAGACCTAAATACAATCTATCAAAAGGCTGCTTTTGGAGGATTTTTAAAAAATAATTTGCTAGTATAATTAAAATGTACATAAATTATTAAATTTATGCCAGAAACTACTCCGGAAACATATTTCCCAAAGCCTTCTGGTTTGTGCTGATGTCTAGAATTTTTAGTCTTGGGGATGGTAAGTCTTAGTATCCAAGTATCTGTAGATACAGTCTTCATTCTACATGTTTGGCTCTCGCATACAATGAATTCTTTCAGCACGGGAAGCTTTGCATGAAGGGTGCACATCTCATTGCATCTTACGCAACAGATGGCTGGGAAATGTTAAGACAAAGCCTGAATGTGTTCAATTTTGTTAAAACAGAGTCAACTACTTGGTATTCAAGTGCAAAAACACTGAAGTAGACTGATGTAGAGAAACGCAATGCATAATTCAGAGTCACGGAACTACAGGAAAAATTCTTACATAAATAATTGTAGATGAGAATTACAGACAATTCAGTAACATTTTCTATACAACTCAACACATTCTTATTTAACTAAGCATTAACGCACTTTCTGTGGGCACAAAACAGATTTCTGAAGACTATGTCCTCTGCTTCTAGGACCAGCCCTGGACCCAAGAGCAGTTCACAGTATTCCAGGAAGACTTTCATGCATATGTAAAAAAACGTTCCAAGTATTCTGCTGCAGCTGGCAATTGTTTTATTTCCTTGAACAATAAATCTGACCAAAAAGCTTCGCTTGTGGAAGTTCAGCAAAAATTCAAACCACAATTACTATCTTTAATGAAACCTAAGACATGATTTGTCTAACAGCTGAAGAACACACACATCAGTATGCACGTACACTCACATTAAAAATCAGAATGTATGCTATACATATGGAATTTTTCCTAAAATTCTATACACGTAATAGGAAATGCTAAATCCATGCTTTATTATTTCTTTAAAATACAGCTTTTTTGGAAATGTTTTAATAAAAGTTGCATTCCTTTTTAATACAAGCATATAGCCGGAGATATCCCCTACTTTACCAAAAAAAAGACAACAGCATTTCTACAATTGCTTTTCCTCAGATATATAGTGAGCAAGACTAGCTGTATTTTGAAATAACTGATTATCACACTTGCCTTGTTACATGGAACTTTACCATTCCCTCCTTTTAACTTCTGTAGGGCGCACGCCAGCAGCAAATTAAATATATCGGTAACCAAAGACTCTTTCACTTAAAATTGTACTTAAAAACCTTAAGGTGTGCTGTAAAGATTATATCTAAATGTTCATTTGCAATCTATATTTAAATTCATTGATTCACTCTGACCGTGATTTAAATTAACCTAGCTGACTCTGCACCGAAGTGGATTAAGAGCGCTCACACAGTCTGCTAACACAGCTTGTGTGGAGACATTAACCTCCAGCTAAAGGGCAGCAACAGCCAGGAATGCAAGTCTTTTAAAACTTGTCAGAGGCCTGACCATTATCTGTCTGTACCTCAGGCTCCACCTTCAAAAATGAGGGTCAGCCTTGACCAGAAGAATCACAGCATTCTGTAACTGGTTGTAATTTCTTTGAGTACAAGCTTTAATAAAACACTGGGAATGAGCTTTATGTTAAATTGAGACATTTACTAATAACTCGTGCCATCATGAAGTACATATACAGATGTGCTTATCTGACCCTCTGCAAAAACCCACTGCAGAACGAGAATTGTTACCAAAACACTTACACAAGAAACAGTACAAACTACAGAAGATGTTTTAATGGCATGTGAAATTATTTCTTCTATATACACAAGATAGACAAATTCTTACTATAATAATTTTAAATCATTCTAGAGGCAAGTTGATTTGCACTTCAGTTTTAACAGGCCTGATCTTAGCACACTATGATCTGGTTTTAAGCTTGTTTCTGGTAATAAGCAGACTTACTCTGTTTAACTACATAGCAAAGTACTGTTAATGCCATTCAGTTGGAAAGGCTTACCTTCCCCTGACATAGTTGGTTTTGTTGCTGGTGACGCTACTCTTTTCAGACTAGCAGGACTTTCTGAGGAACCAGAATCCATGCTTTAGAAGAAAATAATCGTTATTTAAGAAATTAAACCACTTCAGAAAAATTATTATTATATTTAAAAACTAAAAAAATGTATATGCACCCACAAGCGACTTCCTACATTTAAAAAGCAGAGACAGTAAACATGCAAATTGAAGCTTTTAAGCACGATGGCCAGTCATGGTTACATTTAGGTAACTGCCTTAAATACACAAGTTTCTGCACCTCCTCCCTCAGGAAAAAGAAAAAACCTAAGATTATTCTCATTTGTATTACTAAGGGTAATGTTGCCTTCATATTACACAGAACCAGATTTTGATTGCTTCATCCTCCAAGAGTAATGATTAAGTGTTAAGATTAAGAGTAATGAGTAAGTGATTAAGTTTTGAGGTATACCTTTTTATTTTGGGAAAGATAAGCTATGACTTACATAGCTGTAAGTCATAAAATCCAATGCGTTAATTTTTTTAATTGCAAGTCACATAAGATCATGACTGTTCATTAAGCTTTAGATCTCTCTTCAGCGATGTGTGACCCTAGGAGAACTGAGATTAGTTTTCTGATTCCTCACATAGATTTCCAGGGTTGCAAGCCAGAACACCTCAGAAGAAAGTCATATAAAAAAGCATTTTTACAGAGTAGATTATAAACTTTAACATTCAAGTGTGCAACTCATCATATTTATTTAACTATTACAGTATAAAAGTAAAGCATAGTAAAAGCAAATAAAATACCTCGTTGACTTCCTAATGGGGCCTGAAATAAGCTTCACATACGATTTAGGAAACCATCCCTTTTGTCCTTGAACCTCTCCAAACCACCACATATCTTGCTGCTCCAAAACTGTGATTATATCATTTTTGTTGAAATTAAGATGGTTGTCTTTTTTCGCTCTCCAAGGATACAAAGCCTGTGCTTGAAGCCCCTCCACTTTTTCACCCTAACGCAAATTTTAAAAAGAGAGTAGTCAGTCATGCACCACCTTTCATAAAGAAAGTGCCATAAGAAAGTATATATTTTTATGCTACTTATACATCAACAAACCACTTTGATTTATACAGTTGAGGGAGAGTCTGTGTAAGTCAATTAAACTTACAAAGTGATACCAGAAGCATTTACAGTCCTTCTACACTTCTAACTGTTAACATATAACCAAGATCATACAATGCAAGATTATCAGAGGTTCTGCTTAACAAGTTAAATAAAGTTTTACAATTAAGATATACATGTAATAAACCTTCATGCAGATATTTTGGCAGGAGTTAAGTAAACTTTATGGAAAATGATGCTTTGCTGCAAGTTATTCATTGTGTATTCCAACTTCTTTTTATCCTCTAAGATACTGAGATATTTGGCATTTTTCAGAACACATCAGCTTACAAGAACAGTATGTTGTTCAGTTGAGGAAAAGGAAATGCCTTAACAGATGGACGGAATTCATCTGATGTGAAGCTTTGCAGTTGCTGTTCCACTTAACTACATAAACCACTTCGGAGGGCAAGGTATCATCACATGATTCAGGAAAGCCCCAAGAAAGCGACCCAAAGGTGGCATCCTGCCAAAACATTAAAACTGGACTACCAAAGTCTAAAAAAGCCAGCACAGAATAGCAGAACAGAAAGCACGTCATGTTAAATTCTGCCACAGATTTTGCAAATGGAAGTACATACACTACCTGTTCATCACTCCAAACAGAAATAGCTTATCTATCTCAGCATACTGCTTCAACACATGGTCAACGTTTGTACTTTGTTTTCCAAAAGTTAGTGCTGGGTCAGAACTAATGAATATAGGGGCTCACCTGACCCAAGACAGGAGAGGGAGATGATCCTGTAACAGTGGCAGGAGTGAAGGCTGATCGCTGCCGCAGCTGCCCTGCACTGGGAACAGTCAAAGACGGCTGAGCTGCCCAGGCATCCCAGTTATCAGTCTCTGGTTTCTCACTAGTGTTTGTTGGCCATCTGAAAAAAAAAAAAAAACGAGTGACATAATTCCTACTGTTTTCAACTGAATGAAAACACTCATGCAGGAAGACTTTGCAGAAAAATAAAATTCTACATTCTAGGTTAATTTCTTTTAATTGAATATTCCATGAGCATCATAACTCTCAGAGGGGAGTAGTGCAATCAAACACAGGCTAACAATAAATCTATCTTAAAAAGGCAATCTCTAAATACAGTTGCTTGTCTTTGCTACTTGAGACCAGCAGTTTCTCCATTCAGTTCCATTTCTCAGCTGTGCCCCTGTACAACTTCAGTTCAAGGAACGTAGGCTACATAATACACAGTGGAAAGAGGTAACTGAAAGCAACACCACCAACAAAAAAATCATCACTCTTTTCAAAACTGGTTTGAAATCTTCACATCTGCGCCTCACTGACCTCTCACACCCCTTTCCCTTATACATCATTTTGCTGCTTCTCATTCAAATCCTTGCCTTTTTTCTTGTGCTTAAAATGATTTCCTACTGACTTCTTTCAACTCCTTAGTTTTATGCAACCGCTTACCCTTTTTGTGTTATCTCCGATTCTTTAAACTGTCTACTAAATCTCACAATCCACACCTCTGCCTCCAAATACCCACTTAATTGAACAAAATCCCCTGAACCCTAGAAGCATAAACAAAGCACCTATCAAAACCTGAGTGTCATTTGCCTGTTGCTTGTGCTATTAGTTGGAGTAGTGTAGGAGTTCTCCTTAAGTAGAAGTCCACTTAAGTCTGTAACAGCATCCAAAGACCACAACCATCCCTAACCCCTATAACCTGTCAAGGACGATATTATAAGTGCTCTGGGACTCACTTTCTCTTGAAACTGAGAATTTTTGTGAAAGGCAAGAAAACATGCATTATCCACCTAAGGTAGAAACAGCTATGTTAAAAGTATGATTTATTCCAAACAAAATCCAGTATGTGCCAGGCATGTCCAGGAAGCTCAATATTTAGTCTTACTCTCCCCCCCTCAGAAAAATGACTGTAGTAAAACAGAAAAAGTTTAAATAATTGGAAAAGTTACTATAACCTATTTGATGGAAATTTTGAAATAGGACATATTATGAAGTGTAATATTGCATTAAGATATTAAGATATTCATTTATAAATATTTATCACATGATCAGAAGATAAGACAATTACTCACCCAACCCCATTTACATAGGGTTGATAATACTGCACAAAGCATTAAGTTGAGTTAATAAGTCATCTAGGGAAGGACATATGTTCTAATAGCATCAGCTTTATTAATGTTGTGATAAAGAATTAATAAGTCATCTTTTCATATTAACTGTTATTACCATATTTTGCATAATCCAAGTTGGAAACCATAAATGAGGATTGTTGTCAACTAATGTAAGAGAAGGAAGGTGAACGAACACCTTGAGGTTTCCTCCATGTCACCATCCTCATCCAGGAACGTCTCCTGCTTGAGATGTGTCCTTCTGCATTGTTTAGGCAGATAGGATGCTAGTGTGGTTAAAGTTCCACAAGGCTAGGATTTCAAACGGTAATCACAGAGAAAATATTTTGCTTCAAAACAAGCTGTTTTCATTTTGCAGCCTTGATACTGCGTGTTAACTGCCACCACAGGCAAATCGATTAGAAAGGACTCGTCCTCATTTAAGATGACAATCGCTACCCAAACATACGTTGAACTGAAGTCTGCCCAGTTATTGGCTGTTGTAGTACACTCCGTAGAAGCAGGAGTTCCTAGCGACGTAGTGGTTTCATGCACAGAAACCTTAGGTGCAGGAGCCGCCTCAACTGCTGGCTTTACAGATGCTGGAACTTCGTTTTCAGGTATTTTCTCGGCATAGTTTGCAGGGAACCATCCAGTTTTCCCTTTCAATTCTCCACCAAGCCACCCTGGTTCTCCAGTCTGGCTTTCATCCACCTGCAGACGCATTAAGTTAGAAAGTTAAGAAATAGCATACAAATAGAATTTTTACCTAAAACAATCCATCTCACACACAGTAATGAACTTTCTCTAGTTAGAGACGTGACACCTTCATTACAAGTTCCACCTAGGTAGAATCTTGTTGCTATTTAATTTACCTTTGGAAGATTATGTTGACAGCTATTCCTTCTATGGTGTATAAATAGATAAGAAAACATTTTGCAATGCAATACTGCTCTGCAATTATTTTTTTTTCCCCCCAAGGGAAAATCAAAAGGATTTCTTGGTGATGAGTTAAAAGGTCTTATTTCAATCCTAAGGCATAAGCAAAGCATGGGGTTTTAAATAGTTGCCTGAAAGTCTGTCATTGTACAGCAGACTTGGGAGAAGTGAGCTCTAGAGAAATCCCTTAAACATTGATAATTCTGGTTTAACACAAAATGCAGTTTTTAACAAGTTTTCCTAGGTTTTTCTCTTGCAGAAAATATGAAAACAACACAGCGTATTAAAAACGACACTCATCAAACAATTCAAACAAATCCACGTATTTGCCAGTGTATTTACACAAAACAATTCCATGGTAATTTTTCAAACTTAAATTTGCTGGCCTCTGTTCTTTTTCCATCACACTTGATATCTTCACCAAGCCATAAACGACAGAATGAAACAGGGCTATTTTTGCAGCTGTATTTTGATTCCTACTTATTGATTATGATAATCATGTTAAACTGCGAGTTTGCAAATTTCACACTTTCCTGTTAACTCTTCTTAAACATTTCACCGTATTTGTTCTCCAAGCTCTACTGACAGACTACTGCCTTAGTCTGCTATTTCACCAAAAGTGATCGGTGTAAATTCTGAGTGCTGCAGCTAACCACACTGAGCAAGAATTGCAAAGGAAAAGTAATTCACTATCGCTACTCTCGGTGAATTGATATGGTGGCTAAATACTTCCAAGGCCATCTCAGTTGCATAAACGTTTTAGAAGAAAAAAGGCACTAATTGTATTTGATAATAATTTTGCTAAAGTTAGTGATCTACCTATCTAATCTTTCTGATAGATCTAAAGAATCTCAGTTTTCAAGCACAACCTTACATATGAATAGGGTTTGCAACTACTTGTTTTAGAAACATCTACTTAGTACAACAGTCTGCTTTGCGTAGCTGCAGATGCCCCAGCAATGGTCAAGTCATCAGTAAAATGAGGCCGGTAATGAAAAATCAGATAACCAACCCTACACAGTAGCTGTTTTTTGTCAAAAATCTCTCTCATCTGTTTATGCCTGTAGCAATCCGTATTCCAAAATATGTAAGAGTTTCCAACAATAGTGTAACTCAAGAGCTGGCTGTACAGTACAGCAGAGATGCTTCAATCTGTATTTCTAAATCACCTGACACTATTTCCTAATAGTCCATTATCAATGTGAGGGATTTGTTGATAACAGAACATGTCATCAGCTAAGGACTAAGAAATAGTATCCTTTTCAGTCAAAGAAGTGTTCAGTATATGACATACGTATATAGCAGTGTCTGGGGCTTCTACAGTTGGAAACACACCTCCAAACCCACTCTACCGATTTTAACAAAATACAACCCATCCAGCTGCTTGTTTGGAGAAAAACATCAGTAGCAAAAAAAATTATTTGTGGCAATGGTGCAAACTAGTCACTCCAGACTAAAAGTGGGACTGTTCTTTTGCACTGAACCTGAAGCAGCAAAGCTTCTGCCCATGGCAGGGGGGTTGGAACTAGATGATCTTTAAGGTCCCTTCCAACCCAAACCATTCTGTGATTCTATGATTGTCCCTGGACTACTTATTTGAGTTGCTGATAGACTGCTTTGCTTGGGCCCGTTGTTAATTCTTTGACAGCCTCCTACTGTAATTTGTATCCCACACCCCGCTTTTGGTGCAAAATAATCCCTTATTTCTGCTTTTTGTTGGCTCCATCTTCTATCTCAGTCCCTAGTAACGCAAAGCAAACCCAGAAATAAACGGACTACATGCTTGACTGGTTCAATGTGGTTTTACTGCAGTGCAGAGCAAAATTTCCACTGCAGCACTGAATAGGATTGTTAAAGCAGCAGTTTGAGTGATGGAAGGTCACAGCAGAGGGTGAATCTTGGGAAAGAGAGGAAGAAATGGATTATCAGCACCTGACGTCAAGATGAGTAATCTAAACGGTAATAATAGTCACAAAGTTTCTACTCTCATTCAGCTGGTAGGGTAGTAACTAGAATCACTAACATACAAAAGAATCAGGACTTAGAAGCCAAAAGTCGGTTATGCTGATGGTCTGAACAGGACATCTTTGAAACGAATCAGAGTCATACGGAAACCACTGTGATTTTTCAGAAAGAAATGTTTTGTACAAGCAGAGGAAAAAAAAAACCCACTACCAAAGGGTTTTTAAACAAAGGATTTAATGTCTCTTTTGTGAATTATTTTACCTTAAAGCTATCTTCTAAAGAGCCTATGAGGATAGTCAAATTTTTGCTTATTAAATACAATTAATTTTTCTATGTATACTCATGGAAAGGCACTTTGAAAGATAATTTTAACTCTGTAATTCATTAAAAAAATCTGGGTTCTCAGTTACTCATGTAAAATATAATTTGCAACTGTCTTCATAATACAATACTGAAAACTTAAAATAAATTCCTTTGAACCTTTTTCAAATTCATTTGTTGTAATTTCCTTGTATTTTTGCACCCAGCATCTCCGAGCCTCTATGATAAACTACCCCATATTATTTTTTTCCGAAATACAACTACACTTTAAATGAACACCTGAATAGTGAAATATAGGGTGCATGTGGGTTTATTTTTTATTTATTCTACTGTACTTCAGAGCCACAGCTTGCAGCTACTTCGTTCCAGCAACTGAACACGAGTGACAGGAGTAACGGCAACACAACTCTTAGCAGCAAAAGCAATTGGTCCAGTATCTCCGTCAACAGAAGGGCTGGCTTTGCAGTGGCCTACGCCACTTTGGCCTGGCTTATGTATCACCAGCAGCCCATGCACACAAGAAGAGAAGCACTGTTTTACCATAGATATTCACTCTACATATAAAGCCAAACCCTAATACTCTCACAGAAATATGTAATCAAAGCTAAACAGAGTACCATAATCTCTTTTGTTCAACTATCTATCCACTAGATGACTATTTTAATTCTCTTCCCCTTGTAGGCTTTTGACCTAGGTATTTTGAGACTACCAGAATACTGTTACATTGTTGAATATAAACTCTGCAGGCCAGAGGCCATAGGCTGATTATGCCTACACAGGACCTAACACAAGGAGGCTGTCTATGTGTCTAATACAAAGAACATTCTTTCTAACTCTCACAATCATTAACTAACGAAACTGAAGAGAAATTACCATTATGAAATTGTTTTAGACCCTCCGCAGAAGCTTCTTTAGGAACTTCCAGTTTAACTTACGTTCTCCTGCTATCAGAGCCACTATAGTTCAGTAATTCAATAATTCACCTGTATTTCGTTTGTTATGCTTTAGATCATTTAAATAAGCTGTATTATATAAAACATTATCAGAAACAACAGAATCCATTCATTTACTTCAAGCTGGAGCCTAAGAGCAGCAAATGCCAGCAGGACTTGCGGTATAACAGGGCTATACAAAAGATATTCCATACACTGTATACATATATTCATACACATAATAGAATTTTAACTTCTTGAACAGAGAGACCTCAAAGAGGCATAGCCTTCTTGGCTCAGAGTATTTGTTCCCAGACAAAAGCTTGGCTAATTTATAGTTCAGATTATAAATCTATCTGCCTTACAGTGAAACAAATTTAATGTAAATAGAAAGGTAAGAAGCAGAGAAAGCAGAAATCCAAGTTAAGAGAAAATATAAAAATCCTGTAATTAAGAAGTGGAAGAATTAGAAAAAAAATCCAGCTCCCACCCCACACATTCTCTAAACCATTACACAAGATACTTCAGTGCTACAGACAACTAACATCTGGCATGGAAAGTCAGGCAGAAACCAGCACTCCTTAAATTAGCAAATACTTTTCCCTTCAGAATAAACCCTCATCCTTCTCCCTCCTTTCCACCAAGACAGATCTCAAGATTCATGCACAGTGTAAAAGTGCATTACACTGTTGTAAAAACTATTTACAAGCTATACATCTATTAAAGCCACGAATCATTCTGACATAATGAATTCTGCAGTTCTGTTTACATCCAGGCCGTAGGCCTGGTTCCCATGTGCACTGACAACAGATTTGGGCTTCAGCTGGATACTTTGCTCACGGTAGTTACAGGCTGCATGGTGTTTTCTGTACAGTTGTATGATCACAGGACATGATTGCACAAGCCTGCACACACAAAGCCATTTATAAGCGTTAAAATGGTGAAGTGCTCAATTTGCCTATGTTAGAGCACAGTTATTCTAAGCAATGCTTATTTTGTGGCACACAGTAAACTCCTAACTGTACAGGTCAGCGTAACTACAGAGTTGCATTTATGTCATAAATCAGACACACTTTAACATGTAAGCTTGTAAATTATGATTTTCCAAAAAACATAACTGACTCAAACCTTCTAGAACCACAGGACACGACAAACACTTAAGGACAGCGAAGAGTCCAAATGCCCATTATCAAAAGTAAGTTCTGGTCCTTTGTGCTTGTATTACTTTTGACAATGTGAGCTAGTTTGTTAGTTTGACCCTAGGTGAATTCAAAAACAAGTAAACTACATGGTAACAGAATCCGTATTTACAAAAATGAATAAATTGCATAGACCTCCTAACAGTCATATAGCACACTTACCCATTCCCTTTTAACCTCCATCAGGAAAGCAATGATTTAAAGCAAGGCAGAATTATAACACATTTCAATAAAGTGTCTTACATTACTTTTCTAAGAGTAGCCCAGTTAAGCAATTACTACAGAGCAGGAGAGAAATCCCACAAGAAAAAGTCATCAGGTTTAATTATTGTCAAAATTAATTTAAATAAAGAAAATTGAGAGTAGTTACTCCACTTCTGTAGAGTAAGTTAAAACAAAGCCCAAAAGTAAAACAAAGACTCAGGTACCTCAAAGTCTCTAAAATGTATGAAGTGCTCCTTAAAATCAAGTATCTTTTGGAAAAACATTATTTTCCTGCAGTTTCACCTAACAATGATGGCTCTTCCTCAAGGAAAAAAAAAACAGTTCACTTGTATGCCTAGGCTACAATCTATTTCCCAAGAAGACAGCACAGCATTTCTCAGTAGCCTAAGGAGACCCCTGCACCTGTATCCTCTCTCATTAACAGCTGACTGACCAATACTATTTCTTGATGCAGAATAACAGCACATCGCATTGTTATTCAGAATGGCAATGGGCCTCTTCCCAGTCATTCGGTACTGCTACTAATCCAGGATTTGCCTTTAGTATCTGCTTTTGGAAAACAAATGTCACAAACACTTCAGTGTGACACCACTGTATCAATAGAAAAAAACCACAGAACAAAAAGGCTGAGAGGCGAAGACATCTCCCCAGAATACAGGCTTTTAAAAATTAGTTATCATTACAACTTAGAAGCATTTACAAAGTATATTTTTTTACAAAGTATATTTTTTTTCAAAATCCATTCTTACTAAACTGTGCAAAAACGCAATAGCTCTTTAAATCTATTTTGTTGAGTAGAACACAGTGAAAAAGGTAACATTTCATATTTGCACTAGGAATTTTCATTATGAACACACACATGCAGGTTAAGATCATACCAGTAATTTATTAATATACACATTTAATAACTGCAGTCATTAACAACAGAACTTATTTTAGAGACAGAGACAAAAGCAGAATATTGCTTTAGAGTTTAACACGACAGCTCTTGGCTGACCATATCCCTGTATCTCATCTGTATCAGCACACCTGTCACAAAACTTGTAGGTTTTGAAGTTTCCACTTTTAGAAGTGATGTTTTATCTACTGTATATCCTCTCCAAAATAAATGTAAAAGTTTCTCACAAAATAATTAAGTAGTTTAAAAAAAAAGAACTGAGTAAATGATCGTACAAACAATTCCAAGTTACAATTATACTACATTATGATGTCAAAAACTCACTAAAAGAGTTGTATAAAAAATTTCCAGTATTACTGAAGAAGTATCATCACCATACAAAAAAATACATTAATGTCTGTGATCACGGCAGAAGTGAAGCCGTCCTGTAGTGCAGCATAATAGTTCCACACAGTATTAGACTGGACACCATATTCACTTCATAACAGCAATTTTCCAAATTAAAAATGTTACACTGCTCTTGAGCTATTCTTATAAAAAGGTAAATCTCTTATTAGAAACATATTTTATCAAGCAAAGCCAGTTTTCAATTCCAGACAACAGCCACTCTCTCAGTAGACTGTACCAGTAAGTTTGCTCCGTAGCTACCTTGGAGGGCAAGACACCTCTCTCCCCCGGAGAGTACTTCTCTATAGGAACCTTTTTACACATGCTGACAGACAGACAGATCAGCATACTAAAACTGATACTGTCTACTCAGACTATGGTTAAACTTGACACTTAACAATGAAGTGTAAGAGGCTATCCCTTACTATAATACACTTACTATGTCATATCACCTCATTATTCACTGAAATATTTTTCTCAAGTCTGCAAACATCTTGACATATATAATTCCAATTACACAAGTGCAAAGGTTTATGTAATTTCTTTCAAGTAATATCACAATCCCTTCTTACCATGACTATGTCGCCAGGCTGAATAGTGATTTCATCATGGCTTCTTGATTCAAAAGGATACAGTGCTCTATAATACACTATTTTTACATCCTCCTGAGCAGAAATCGTTAGAGGAGCTTTTTCTGAGCAAAAGAAAAAACACACAGATACAAAGGAAGGGAAAAAACCCAAACAAACAAACCCAAAACAAAACACCCATACATTATTTTAAAATATTTGAAAAATGAGGTGAAAGTGGAGACAAAACTTAACAAACGTTACATTGTCTGTATGAAGTACAGTCCTTTTACACAAGGGAAAATATGAAAATGAATTATTTAAAACACAATTTTCTATTTTGTCTTCTAAACATCAAGTAAAATATTACTGTATTTTAAGTTTTATGATACAACTGTTTTCATAGAAAGAATCATGTTCTTATGATGCAACACATATGACTTCTCAAATGCTTCAATGATTTTGTAGGTTAAGCCTGATCAGCCAAAGGTTCAATTCAAACAATGATGTTCTTGCATACACCAATGGTATCCCAAATACTTTTAGAGCCTGCTGTCTAGCAGCTTCACTTGCAGCCTGACTGTGCTTCCAAGTAAAATGTTTCAAAATGTCCTAGTACATACAGATTGGCTGAAAAAAGGTTGCTTACAGATGGTGTTTTAATAAAATTACATGCTAAAGATGCATTATTTGAAAAAGAAGAATACAGAAAAACCTCAAACATATAAGCTAAATTGCTCTTGTGTAATGCACTTCCTATATTGGCTGTTTGGTCATAAAAGTGCCCTTTGCTACTCTGCACAAATAAAACCTAGCAAAAGGACCTATGAGATTAAGTCAATTATAGATTTGGGCTGAAAGACAGAAGGTAATTTCCCCTTTGTGCAATCCTTCGGTCACATATTTAAACAAATAACACATTCCCAATCAGTTCTCTTGTGTATGTAACAAAGCCACATAAGGAGGAACCATGATTCCCAACACGGGCAAAAATCAGGTTTATAACACCAAGAAAAAGGTCTCCGCTGAAAGTGCTCGTGTGCATAGCAGAAAAAGGGGGATAAAAATCTTAGACTTCATGTCATTTATTCAGTAAACAACATGCATGGGGAAGGAGGAAGAGGAGAAGGAGGATCAAATTACGTATTGTTACTCCTCTAAAAAATCCCAAGGCATATATTCCACACCATAGTAAGATTTATAAAGAGAAGCACATACATAATTTTTGACATCTTTGCATCAATACCTTACAACAACAACTTAGAGCTAAGATTCTCTTCAGCTGGCACTGTGAGTCTCATCAACTGTGCTTTACACTCTGCTAAACACCACACTTTTAGCATAGTGAAGCCTTAAAGAACAACTTCTTGGAGTCTAGAGCCCAATCCATATGTGATTTACTTTAATAAGGTTAGCAATCCAGCCTTGAAACATAATACTCCTTTGTATTAAATGGGAAGGCAAATCAGAAAGCAACTGCTCAAGTGGCATGTGCAACAGCATTTCTTGGGTTTTTTTTTTTTTACTCTACCTGCATTTGACCAAGGGGCTTGGACAGCTGGCTTCACCGGCTCTTGATGTGGCTGGAAAAGCTTACTCAGTTTCTCCTGCATTTCCTGTTTCCCCTTATCCTCACTTTCCTTCTTCTTGGTCATTTCTTCCCTTTTTGGCTTTTCATCTTCCTGAATTTTTTTTTGCCACTGAAGTTCCTCTTCTGGTTGGACTCTATCAAGCCGCTGTTTATCCCGTTCCTGGATTCGCCTGTTGGACAATTAAAGTGTTTTCTTAAGCCAGTCAGACAAAAGACCATAAAAGCTAGTTGTCCTGTGTGTGATCTAGAGTATGAAGTGTATTCCTTATGGCTTTTGCATACCCTGTAAGAGCTGTTAATTTTATTTCAGTGAGTTATCACCCTCCCCACAGCATCTTTTTACACAATGATTCCTAGAGGGCAAAGGAGAAATACTCAGAAAGACTTGCTATGACTCTGTATGTACTCATGAAGAAAGAGCTGTGACTCTCAGGCAAGTGAGAGAACACTCTTCCATGTAACCTACTCCGAAGTGCAGGCCTCTATTACCTCGAATGGCTTTGTCTTTGCACTTGAACTACCTTTAATATAATTTTTTATTTTCACTCCCATATCAATTCCTTACCTCTACAATACAATTCCACAGAACTCTAAAGGAGGTACAGAGCAACCTGAACATATAGAAATAACACACTAGTTATGTTTTGGAGCTGAACGTAAGGTAAGAAAAAAATTCAACACCATTTTATCTTGTCAGAGTTCTTCAGAGATTTCTAAATGCTAAACTTTACCTTTTCAATTGAGGCTGTGATCTCTTCTCCTCTACAATGACATGAAAATAAAGGTATTTACTTGTGTTTTTCTAATAATTGTATGAAACTTTACACAGGTATCTTCGAACAATCTCTTACTCAGCTCACAATGCTCTGAAAATTATAAGCTTGGTAACATTCAATATCTTACAATTTCAGTCCCACCTCTTCAATTCCACATCTGAGTCTCAACTTGGGGATTCAACAATATTTGTGCATTCTCTCTTTATAGTTTTCCATGGGATTCATAAATCCTATGCAGCTGTTTTAAGTGATGAACCATACGGAGAAAGGAGGAATTAAAAAAAAGGAAAAAAAAAAAAACTTGGCTGAAGAAACAAGTCATTGGCACCCCAGAACTCAGACATAAGCTCTTCAGATCCATGTAACTGTAAGGCTGCTTTTGAAAATCTCTTTCCAAGCAGTCTAATTCAAGCAATCTAAGTATCCCATTATATCAGCATTGCAAGTAACCATTTTCATTTGCCACACAGTTCCTTTTATTTAATCTAGGTCTGTGGATATCAGCTACAGCTATCACCAGACATTTTCAATAATGAATTTTTATCATAAAGTTTTCCCTGAAACCCAATAAGCATCAAATTATACACTTCAATTTTTATCTGCTCAGCACTGACTTCAGCTCTAAAATGCGGGAAGAAGTCAGGAATACCGATCAAACAAATTGGTTCTGCCTATTATCTCAAAGCCACAAACATCCCTAGGTAAGACTCAAAATAGACATATCAGGAAAAAAAAAAAAAAGCAGTAGTAGTCAGGAAACATGACAGTCCTGATTCTCCTTTTGAGGGGCAGGGAGTAAAAATATCTGCAAGCTTCATACAGCACTCCTGCAGAACTATTCAGAAAATTACACATTCCCAACTGCAAAGGCAACAAGCCCTTCCCCTCCAACAGAGACGACAACAGAAAGAATAAAAACTCTGCCAGAAATAATTTGCCCCAGTAAAGGTAACTCCAAAGGGCTGTAACAGATGCACAGAGAGCATAATTTTCTTCCATGACCTATTCCACTTCTATACTTTCTTCGTACTTACAAAATCAGTGACAAACACATGAAAACAAGCAGGTCATTACAGACTTGCCCTACTATTTAGAACATATTTTATTCAAGAACAACATGGATTCCTGGCAAAAAATTGTGTGGGGTAAAAAAAGTAAAAAAATCCACTGCGTTGGTTGGCACCAGAGGGTGAAATCTCATCTCTGTCAATATAAGTTTTGAGCTGACAGTAGTATTTTCTGAGAGATGTCAATGTACCCAATGTCTGTTTAAGATGGTAGCTACTGACTTCCAAGTTCAAAAAAACCCTTTGGTTCTCAGTGAAATTGCTGATACCATTTCAGTATTCCACATGAGTATACCATAAGCAGAGGTTAAGACACAAGTGTGAAGGGTACCACTTCCTGCTCTACAAAATAGTGCCACACTTTTCTGCCTTCAACGTGAAGTCATCTAACAAGTTAATAAATTGCCTGTTCTGACAGCCTCTTATTTTAATTGCTGAATTTGTCTTTCACATGTTCATTTGCAAAGCATTCAGAGCCAATTACTCAGCCAATTACTGAAGCGGCATCACAAAGGCATACAGAGCTCAATTTTCTTTTGACTGAGTGGTGTCTTACCTGGTGATCTTAGTGAGATGGGCTTTGAATGGGAAATGGAGTTTTTAATTATGTTTCTAGTAGAGTGATTAAGTCTTCCCATACTTATAAACCAAGTATGCTCTAACTGCTGGAGCGAGAAGAGCAGATGAAAATTCATCTTGAGGGGTGTGGGAAGTGTATGTGTGATTTCTTTTTTTCCTTCCACAGAGGCTGCAGAATGTTCTTGTTTGATTGTTATGCAAGCTAATACCACGAGTTGAAGACAAGGAAGGGAATAAGAAGAGACAGAGAAGCTAAAGAAACAGAAGCCTAAGTGTGAGTGCCAGAGCTTGGTTAGAAACAAGAAACGACATTCTGCTCTTTTCCTTATTTCAAGACTTCCAATGTCTGCCTTAGTTGTGGAATATGACCTCTAATTTACATATACTTGCTTTACACTTTCAATCTCCTTTTTTCTCTCACCAACCACATTATACCACTCATACAGTTCTTATCCAAATACCAAGTGTAAACTCCATTCTTTTTACTCAAATGTAGGGGTATTTTCCCCCTCTGAACTGTATATTACTCCCAGTGTCATACAAGTCTGCATGGAATTAGCCTTAAGATAATTAAGGGTAATTAGCCATAAGAGTATTAATCATTTACCTCATTCATTTTGGTGTCTGCTGGAAATCAGTAAGACTAGCAGAATGCACATTATCAGGTATACCAATTACGATTATTTAGAAGCTTGAATATTTGGGCAGTGTGAAGTTTCACATTACCAATAGTGGCTGAGTGCCCAACTACTGTGAAAAGTCAGGTGTGAAGTTTTCCATGGCAAAAGTATTTTCTTTCTTAAATGTCTTTTTTAATTGCCATTTTTCTGGAAAGAAGTGGAGTATTTTATTGAATATTCTGAAACAGAATGTTTTTAGTATTCTTATACTTCCAGTACCTCAACAGTCATCTTGTTTTCAAGGCAAGTTCCAACTCAATTACCGTATTTAGCATAGTTATTTCTTCATGATAGAAAGCTCTTTTCTTAGGAAGTTTGCTATTTTTTAAAGTTGATCTTTATGATTTTTAAAGGCATAGGACTTTCGTAAATGACAAGAATTAACTAAAACTTTGTTCTATGTATAATATTTCTATCTGAAGACACGATTTTCACTGAGACCTTGTTTTGGTTTTGCCTGAAAAGTGAAAAATTAACTTGACCAAGTAGTAACACAAGCTATCAATTTACTTTAGGTCACAGTCCATGTAAGCAACAATTTAAAGACCTCTGGTTCCCAGGCCTTTGTTTTAAACTCTTGACCAACATCTGTCTACATTAAAGGTATAAAAAGGCTACTGAGATAAATGTCAGAATAGAATTGGTTGCTAACCTAAATGCCATTCATTTGACATAATTCTACTATACATACACATAGAAAACAAATTTCCAAGTGTGCAGAAAAACATCAGCTCTGTGTTTTATGTTCATACAAACAACAGAGCTAGCTAGTTAATTACGCTGTTCAAGAACCTCTCTGGGGTAGAAGTACATTAAAGAGTTCGGTAGCACTGCTGAAATCTGTAGGTATCACAGACAGTAAAGAATCACAGATAGATGTAGAAGCTCATCTCCACAGCACACTTCTCATGCAAGGAAAAAAATCAAGAGATTCTTCAAGTTTTAAAAGGGATCATCAGCACTAAAATGAAACCTGATCTAAGTCTCGGGTATTCTTGCCGTTTAGTGATGTATTACTTGAGTTCAGATTATGCTCCTCGGAACGCAAAGTTTATTTTGCTTGTTTGCAAAATACTTTGCACTCTAAAACCTCTTCAGAAAAGGCTTAAATTAGAACAGTGTGTTACCTTTGAGCTTCTTTTTGCTTTTCCAGTTCTACTGTCTTCCTTTCTTGTTCCTTCTGTTTCAGTCTCTCAGCTTCCAGGTTCTTTTGCTTCTGTAGTTGCTGTTTGTTATGTATTTCTCTCAGCTCCTACAGAAAAAAGTAAAATACATGTAAAAGTATGCTTTGTGAATCATAACTAAAGGCCCCATTTATTTCATTGTGAAGTAACAAAACTTGACAATGGCTGAATATCTCTGCTGAAACTTGCAGTATTGCCAAATGTCTTGGCAGATGTTTAAGGTAGATTTCAAAGGTCTATAAACCGCTTACTTTTTCCTATTTTTATCCATACAACCTGAGATGCTAAAGGGTTAAGAAACAAGAAAGCCTTTTTTAAAATGGGACTGCAAAACGTTGACTGAAGTTTGACAAAGCTTAATCTGAAAAGTCACTTATGTTTTATCTTGTTTGCTGGTTTGTTGAATTCATTTATTAAATTCCATACAAAAGTCTGCCTTCTGAGCTGCTCATAACAGCAACTGTTTCAGTTAATGGGTTTAATTTTGAAATTAATGGTGATTTACTAAGGAATATTCAGGATTGTTTTATACCCAGGAGATTGAATTCCTTAAGCAATGTCTTTGGGACGAATCCTGGCACAGAGTATTCATCCATATACAAGTCAGTTTTCCCCTACTTAACTGGACAGACATTGCCTGAAACATTTAGAACATAAGTAATAATAAATCCATCATATTTTCCTCAAGATTTGTTTGCTGCATTAACACTTACTAACATAAATACAAGTTTCATCCTGAATCTCTTTACATAACCCAGAGATCCTTGATATTATAAGGAAAAAGATAACTTTACTTCCGACAACTGAAATTTTTCACTGAAAATAGTTCACATCTTAAAAAATTTATGTGTTTGAATGAAAATACAGTACAGACAAAAATATGCATAAAAAGTTTGTAGCAGGATATTGTTTCTAAATCTGTATCTTTAAAATGTCTACTTTTATTGAAATACATTATGAAATCCATCATGAAGGTTTGTTTAGTTATTGTATCCTTAAAAGCTTTATCTTAATTCAGTCAGGGACTGAAACAGTTAATCTAGAAAGTATTGGGCTAGTTTTCCAGAAATTCACAATCTACAAATTAGCCAGATGAAGACACCATGTAACTGTCCTCATGCACCGACCAAAATGTAGAAAACTCCATGAGCCAAAAGAAACAAGGTGAAAACCCAACCAAAAAAAAAAAACCAAACCTAAATATCAAGTGATTCAGAGGGCCACAATGAGAAAAGTTCCAGTAAGTTAATTTCACAGTATTATGAGTAACTTCTTAGCTACAGCTTCAAAATGTTGGAAGTTAATACTTGTTTATTTACAGGCTGTACTTGCACTGTGTCTAAAAATCTATTTAGTGAAAGTAATATATGCATTAGTGCTGAATGACTGCACACTGTGCAACATCAAATTTTAAGATGTCCAAATAACTACATGATGAAGAGGAGTAGCACATGACCTCTGCAAGGTATTAAAAACACTTGTGATATATGGAGAAAGGTTTTTTTAAAAAAAGTTAAGTTGAACCTCGTGTTTTAGCTCTCAGTCTCATCCCATTAATGAGTCTCAAAACTGAATTCAACATCATTAAAGAGATTAGTTCCTACACAAGTTTTAATTAAAACTCTGCTAAGGCCATGAAACTCACTGAAATATGGAGATAATTTGGACAATACCATCCTTTATGATTATCATTATTTTCCATAGTCACATTAAAGCTTAGTAAATAGTTAAGACCTAGAATGGATATTAGAGAATGTAAAATAAACTACACTTGCAAAATCACCAGAATTCTTCAGACAGGATATTACCTTTGGGAAAATTTTTAAATCCTGAATAAGTCTGGTTATAAACATTCATGCATAGCCTTATTGTGGACTAAGGAAAAAGGCTACTAAAAAGGAAATGCATTAGCAATATTGAACATAATGGGGTTTTAGTAGTTGACCATAAAGAACAATGAGAAAATAATGGCACCAGGAGATTGCAGTGAACACACGGTTGGTCAATGGCACCTGGAGCTAGAAGTGGACTCTGACCGGACTATAAATTCCTGAAGTGCTAGAGTGAAAAGTCATTTCCAATAACTGTATGTTATTAGTTCAGCTTCTCTAATGTTGTTACACTTGTAATATATTGAGATACAAACAATTTGACAGTTGTTTCAAATTAATTTCTCCGAGGGAATCACAGTCCCTATCTCCTCTACATGATCACTTGAACCCTTAGTTGTGTCAAAAATATGTGTAAGTGCAAATGACAAAGATACAACCCTGAGAAATTAGCAGCAGAGTGATTTACAAGCATTCATCTGAAAGGACATAGATTAGAAAATGGCATAGTTGAAAGCAGTTTTCCACCTGGCTAACACTATTATTGGTTTTTTCAGATTGCAGAAATCCGTAAAGCTAAGTATCTACAAAGCTCTTGAAGACCAAAATACTACTTCTGTGAAGTATCAAGTATCTTGACCAGTATTCATGATTTTTCACAAGCAGTTTCTCTTCTCTGGGTACAGAGACTGATATCCAAAGCACAGGTTCCTGACTCCTACATTTAATTCAGCTTTAGCACAGGCTTCTGTTCAGAAACCCTTTGTTGTCCTACTTGCTCTAGCTTTCCTTCACACTCATGTCCCCTCCTGTCACTTAACTTGGTAAGCCAAGAAGCTCAAGGTTCTGGCCGAACTCCTCTCGCTATGGAATGCAGACATCTGGGATTGTCATGCATTCTGAGTAAGGCCACACTGAAGGCCACCTGTTGTTACTTGCAACATTTTAAGCTATTTAGATAACAGTGCTTTCCACGTTTGTTTTTTCTTCCCCTTTGCATCTTTGTCCCAGACTCTGGTGTTTGAGAAGTTAAATAGAAATAATCACTAGGCCAAGAAAGAGGAACTAAATTCTTAAAGAGTATGAAGGCTATCATAGATAAACAAAAAAACCCAGTAAATCTCAAAATCCTTAACTGAGACAACCTAGAGGCAAGTATCTGAGCTTAGTTTACTTTTTAATAAGAAATTTGTAAACTAGAAAGAATGATTCAGTTCATCTATATACACAGAATGAGGAGGAATCTACATCTAATTTGGAATATTGGTATTTCTTCCTCTTCAGAAAAACTTCCTGAATTTGCAAATACATAAAACCAAGTTACAACTCCAGACATCTATGCACCAAACATCCTTCACTTCCACCAGATGTCCAACTACACGGCTAGCCCAAACTTCACATTTTAATTATGATGAGTTTCTCTCACCACTAAATGTAGGATATATGCCCCTTCTGTGAGCCATGCCTCCGTGTCTGTCAGAAGCAGTCTCTCATAGGGCATACATATAGTAGGATCATTAACTGCTGTATCTCAGGAGTTAAGTGCTGCTGTCAAATCTGGTCCAAATAATTAAATTATTATGATTGCTTATTTTGCCATTTTATCCACATGCTCAGATAAGTTAGGATCTCAAGGGACAGTTTAGTAATTAAGTTTTCCACAGACATTTTTACACATTATTCCCTCCCAGCTAAGCCAATGTGCTAGTTCAGTATTTTGTGGATCAGACTTTTTTTTTCCTGTGACATACCTGTACCAGTTAAGAAAATCTAACCTACGTTACACTCCTAGCACTGGGTGGAATACTTTTGGAGATAAAAACATGCAATATATATCCTTCTTTGCGTTAGCTAGGAGGAGCTAAAGATTTGATTGGTATCTCATGCAACACGCTCTGTTGCTTTGCCAAGCACCAGTGGGAGGATGGAGAAGAAAGAATCAGCATCTCCCACCCTGCTATAGGACACCAGTTGAACAAAATTATAGTAACACTTCAACAGTCAACAGAACGAAACATTTGCCAGCTGAATATTCAGCACAGTCCTACACTCATATTTTACAGACACAAGCAACTCAAAAGCTGTACATTTACAAATTGTATCTTGTAACTCCATAGACATAACAATGCTTCACTTGTTTCTGGTGTGCAGGACAAAGCATGTCTTACCTTAAGAGCAGAGAAAAATTGTTACCTTTTCACTTAATTCACAAACAGACTAACAAGTATAATTTTGAGATGTTACAATAGCCACATTTAGGTATCCACATATTATTGAATATGAATTAAAATACGAGTTTCATACAGCAGAGTAATATTCACTATATACAGACAAGTCATATTGCTATGAAAACCTTAATGTTAGAAACGTAGTTGTTCAAGCCCAAATTTTGCCTTTTGACAGAAAGACAATAGAACTTAGGATACTTCAGGGATAACAATACAAGGTTTCCATCAAATCTTCTCCCCTTGAGAGAAACCAGAGCGTTTGATTACAGAGGAAAGAACCCTTCAGTTCTGTGCTCACTGAGGCTTTCCCACAGCAATACTCTCCTACCCCATTCTCCAGCTCCCAAAGCACCTGCTTTGTCCTTGCCAGACAGTTCCTTCTTTCACCCAATATTATAGCCATAGGGCATTTGATAAAGGGAATGTACTGCCATCTCTCTCATACCTGGAATCACAAATTACAGTGCTGTGTAGGAATACTTAAGTGTTTTCCTCCTAAAAATTCTGAACATCATGACCAAAATAGACAATTAACTTAAAATCTTCAAGTTTCAGATAAGCAAAAGAAAAATATAACTAACTAGTACCTTGCCCAGGTTGCAATTCAAGGCACACTCCTCATCTAGGCAGTAAGGATTAGATAAATATTCAAATTATAAACTCTTCTCTTTGGTTGTTTTAGTGCTAGCACCTCTTATTAAATACTAGCTTAGTTAAACACTGCACACTCATCTGTTTATGGTAAAGTGAAGCACATAACTGGAGGAGGTTCATCACTCAGATTGAGATAGTTGTGTACTGCCTGAGTATGGCATGGAGACCTTTAGAAAGGAGTCTAAGTAGTTGACGCAGCCCAGGAGAACTGCCAGGCACTGCAGCATTGCATCTTCCATTGCCACTGACTGGAAGAAAGAAATGCTCAAATGTAAACAGGCATTCATATGCAAGACTTGTCCAGTGCACAGTGACTAGACAGGGACTGACAACAACTGGAACATGACACAAGATGTAAAACATTTTTAAGAACTTGATTCTACTTGTTCACCATTTTTTCCAGGCACTGAGAATAGCTTCTCAGCAGGACTAATGTTACTTCAGAAACACTAATGTAGTTGTCTTCTCCCATGCAGTAACACAGATATGCTCTAAATTCTTGACTTTCTTATGCTACACAAAATGATTATTTGGTATTCAGAGACAAAAAATGAAGTAAGAATTATTTTAATTGCTTTATTTGACAGTGTGTTAACGACTGACCTTTGTAAAATGTATATGTAAATTCACACTGAATGTAGAAAGAATTTGTAAAGGTGAATTCTAGTAAAACTACACACATACAAACTGGAAACCTAATATAAAGCCTTCTGTTCTACACATTTAGTTTATCAAGTAGAGAAAATAAACAAGTGCCTAGTTAGATTTTTACTAATAACTGTATCAATTTTAATCATTAAGATTTCTAGACTAAGATTTTTTAAGGAGTAACAGAAGTGAGACTCCTTGAACCATAATTAAGCATACAAATAAGTGGCCCAACTTTCAACCTTGTTACAAACTCAGTAACTTACTCTATAGCCAAATAAAACACAAATCAACAACACCATTATCTTCAACAAAATGCCTCAAATCTGATTTAAAAGAATATCTGACCAGCTGCAGGCTAAGGTATCTATGTCTTTGCCAAACAAGCACACTTTTCCAACGTTATGGCTTCAGGCTAAAATGGTGCCCTAGAAGTCAAATAATTCTAAGTACAAACAGTTTTCTGAAACCACGTGGTTTTACCACAGAAAGATATTCAATAAAGATACTTGAAACTACCTGTTTTGGAATATTAATAACATTTTATATTCTAAAGTTTTTGAAAAGGAACAAAACTCTATGATCATTTCCAACTCTTAAGATGGTAACTTGAAACAGAAGTACTTGAGCTCCAAAGAACTAGTCAGAAGAAATTTAATTCAGTGGTTTTGGAGGGATGAAAAAAGATCCAGTGGGAGAGGGAAAAAAAAAACAAAAAAAAAAGACTCTCTCCATAGTCATTTGTATGTGATATTAAAACACAAAGTAAAGATAAAGTAATTCAAGACCAGTTTTAAAGATTCACGTACTGCGGAACATTAAAAACTGTAATATGGCAGCAAATGCAGTGCAATCCACTGTATACTACTATGGTTTTAACAAGGTGACATTTAACCTAAAATATATTGGAGTATCAAGTAAATCTTACAGTCTCATCGATGAAAAGGCACACCGGATACTAGTTAAATTGTTCATTTTATCTTGTATTACCACAGCATAAATCTGCATTGGCTATCAGTAAATCAAGTGTAGGCTATTTCAAAAGAATGAATTAGAAATGGAGTTTTGCAATATTTAAGGATGTATTTACATAGGAGGTAGTGCAACCAACATTCACAGCTGATAACATAAGGAATAAATCTCTAGAACAATGACAATATATTACAATCCAATGTTGTTGGCAACTTCACTGTCTCTTAAGCATTTCACCAAAACTAGTTTGGCATGTACTTTGTATTCAGAGAGCAATAGCTTACATATTTACAAATTTGGTTCTGTTATCTATTATATTAAGCATTTTGACTACGTAAAGAAAGGCATGTATTGCTTCTTCTCCCAGTCAGAGGTACTTAAGAACAACTTAAGAGAAGGAGCAGAATGGAAACGGGCCCCTGCTTGGCGAAATAGGCACATCCCCTCCTGCCCTCCCTCCCCTGCCCAGCTGCCCCTGCAGAATAGATATGGGGCTCTGCAACTTGAGGACAGGCAATTACAGAGGAAGGTCCTTCCTGGGAGCTGCACAGGACAACCCCATCAGCCCCACACATTACATTACATTACAACAGCCTCCGTTAAAAAAAGAAGGAAGGTCATTGTTGTAGGTGATTCTCTTCTGAGAGGAACAGAGGGCCTGACATGCCGCCCAGACCCATCGGACAGAGAAGTCTGGGCATCCCTGGGGCTGAGGTTAGGGACATCACCAGGAAACTCCCTGGACTGACAACGCCCTCTGACAATTACCCTCTGTTGGTAATGCAGGTGGGCAGTGATGAGCTCAAGGAGAGGAACCCAAAAGCCATCAAAAGAGACTTCAGGGCACTCGGGCAAATGGTTGCAGGATTGGGAGCACAGGGAGCGTTCTCCATCCCTTCAGCAGCAGGGAGGAGTATTGAGAGAAACAGAAATCACACCTGCTCAATGCATGGCTCAGAGGCTGGTGAGAACGGTGGAGCTGTGGGTTCCTTGAGCATAGGAAGGTTAATATGGCACCAGGCTGGGTGGTGACAGATGGTCTCCAGTGGTCTCAAAGGGGACAAACGATTCTAGCCCATGAATTGGCAGGGCTTTAACCTAGGTTGGAAGGGGGAGGGGGGCAAAACCAGCAGGGACACCAAGAGATGCCTAGAGCCTGGAGAAGAATCACTGCCCACCAGGAGAACACCTGGCAGGCAAAACAGGGGAATTCTAGATGCTCCAGTCCACAAGCCAAATTTATGGGGGGACCACCTTAAATGCCTCTATGCAAACGCAGAGAGCATGGGGAACAAGCAAGAGGAGCTGGAGGTGTGCACACCAGCGAGGGGCTACGTCCTCATTGGCATCGTAGAAATACGGTGGGATGGCTCCCACGACTGGAGTGTCAGAATGGAAGGATACAGGCTCTTCACAAAAGACAGGCAGAAGAGACATGGAGGGGGTGTTGTTCTCTATGTCAGAGACCAGCTGGAGTGTGTGGAACTTCACCTGGGCATGGATGAGGAGCTGACAGGTCAGGATTAAAGGGAGGGCAGGGAGAGGGGATACAGTAGTAGGAGTTTGCTACAGGCCACCTGGCCAGGATGAATGAGTGAATGAGTCCATCTGCAGACAGATAGCAACTGCCTCACATTCACATACCCTGGTCCTCATGGGAAAATTCAACCACCCCGATATCTGTTGGAGGGACAACAGGGAATGGCATTCTCCCTCTCTATTCTGCTCTTGTGAGACCCCACCTGGACTACTGCATCCAGCTGTGGAGCCCTCAACATAAGGAGGATATAGACTGGTTGGCGCAAGTCCAGAGGAGGCCACGAAGATGCTCCGAGGGCTGGAGCACCTCTGCTACGGGGACAGGCTGAGAGAGTTGGGCTTGTTCAGCCTGGAGAAGAGAAGGCTCTGGGGAGACCTTATAGCACCTTCCAGTACCTGAAGGGGCTACAAGGAAGCTGGGGGGGACTATTTACAAGGGTCTGTAGTGACAGGACAAGGGGTAACGGGTTTAAACTGAAAGTGGGGAGGTTTAGATTGGATATCAGGAAGAAGTTCTTCCTGGAGAGGGTGGTGAGGCTTTGGACCAGGTTGCCCCGAGAAGCTGTGGATGCCCCATCCCTGGAAGTGTTCAAGGCCAGGCTGGATGAGGCTTTGAGCAACCTGGTCTAGTGGAAGGTGTCCCTGCCCATGGCAGGGGGGTTGGAACTACATGGTCTTTAAGGTCCCTTCCAACCCAAACCATTCTGTGATTCTATGATTCTGTAATTAAATGCAAAGTGCTGTAAGACAGTATACACCTGAAGAGTTTTTAGATATGTTTTTCTTTTCTTGGGGTTCAGAAACTGTACTGCATCATTCTGCTTCTTGTCCAGAAGCTAGTTCTGTATTACAGAAGACAAAGCAAGCACCAGTGCTGCTCCATCACTTCTCAAAGAACAAAAGCTGCACATCAATCATGGCGCTGCCATCCTAACAGCCATTCCATTAAGTGTGCAACTCTCAGTTCATATACTGAAGCACAAAGTAAGAACAGATCTTCATTTAAAAAGTTTTAAACCTACAAGATAATTTAGGAACCGCCTGGATTAAAAATTGAGTTTAAATTTTTTTAATAAAAATTATTTCAAAAAATAAATAACTTTTTATATTTCCCATCTTTACATATTTCCCCTTAAATTTACAAGATAAGAAGCCTTTATTATATCTAGGGCTCAGCTGTTGTAGAATTTTTGATACATGATTTGAAAAGGTTTACATTTAACTGTGAGTAGTATTCATTTGACTGATAGTTATACAAACTGCTAGGTCTTTTATAACCATAGGAGCCTGCTGCATTTATGCACCCAGTTACTAACACAGTAAGTAAATAAAGTTCTCTGTTAATTGGGAAAACTATTAACTTGGCAATTATTTATACACAATTTTCTAAGAAATTAAAATGTAGCAGTCATCTTTCCATTGGCAGTTCCTAAAAGTTGTCAAAGACGCTTGATTGTTTACATAAAAAGTATCTGAGAATTACACAAGTTCCTAGACGACTTCATTTTGAGCAATATTATTGCTCAAGAGATGGGAGTGTTCTGCCTTAAGAGCAGAACTTCCACTTCACACAAACCCTAATCAAACTAAGGGTCTCAGAAAAGCTTTCAATAGCTGTCTCATGTGCATGGTGTCCCAAGAGCTCCCTCCACAAGAAGAGCAGCCATAAATCACTGCTGCACACTCATCATCTCCCAAGCTTTCTCTCTGGCAATGGGAGTACTACAACCATTCCATCCTGAACCAGGAAGAAGGTACACATGCCTTCGTAGATCTTTAAATCTAGTAATAAAAACATCCAGTCCCCCCGCAAAATACATCTTGTGCATCTAGTGAAACTCCAAAAGAGAGAAGATAAAACTCTCTCTGAATTAAGCTCCCACCTCTCCATTTCAGTAGAATAACTGCCCCACTCCCTTGCTTTCACCTCTTAAACTCACTTCTTCCAAGCAAGCAAAGCAACCTCAGCAAGGCTTTTTGTACTAACATACAGCATCACAAAGTGGTCTTCCTACTAAGCACTGCTTCTACACGTTACGAAATGAAGGACACAATATCCTCAGGCCAGGGGAAGCTTCCTGAAGTTTCCTCAAAGAACTGCCTACATCAAGTGATAACTCTAAATACTAATATTTGAACACAGAAATCAATTTTCCCATTAAACTGCAAAATAGCTTACAACTAGACAAGGCATTCTTGGATAGACAGCAGACATTCTGGTAAATTGACGTCTTGGTTTAATGTGCATTTTCAATTTTTAATTATTACTAGCATGATATTTTTAAGTCGAGCCCTTCAGTATTTAAAATATTGAGGTGTTTTTGTTTGGTTGATTTTGTGCTGGGTTTTTTTTTGATTGTTTGTTTTTGAGGTTTTTTTGCTACTGTCACAATACAAGATTAGTCACCCCCTGCCATTTTATAAGCTGTTTAGCTCATTTACAATCAAACTGAATGCTGACACAAATTTTAGAATTAACATCCTTTGGTCATATTTATCTGCAAAACAATTCAAAACGATTTCATTTAAAAATAAAATTAAAAAAAAAAAATTACCCGAAAAGCATGAGATGTGTCCAAAAAGCCTATATATATTAAAAAGAAAAAGTGTTTTATTTTTTTCCCTTAAACAAAACATTTGCTATTTATTTTGTCTTGTGTCTTTTAGGACTTTGCAGAAATTCTCCCCTTTCTACCTCCCTGCCTAAGACCATGAGAGTCATCTTTGAATTGGCATTAAAAGAGGTAGTGGTATGTAGTGATATGGTCTACAGCCTTTAATTTTTCCTATAATTCTTAATAAATTTAATATTAAAACAAGATATTTGTTGCTAAACTTCAAACATGCCTTCCATCCTAAATCATATGATGTAATCATAGTTGATCTAATTTCACACAGCTACAGAAACATTCATTTATCTATTGTAGTGCTTTTCCTTCTATATACTTGTAGCTCAATTTATGATACCCTGCAGGAAATTGAGTATTTTTCTAGTCAGCTCTCAGGAGAAACCATCAGATGAATTAGCAGGTGAAGTACTTCAACATTAAAACTTTTTGTGACAAATTGAACACTGTTAGAAGTTCGTAACTAAAGACTGAGCTGTAAGTCCTCTCCAAAGAACACTTCCTTTACTGACTTTTGCAATTCCTGCAATTTTCTTATGCGGAAATAAACAAAAAGCACACAGCTTCAACAAGAGACTGATCACTAAAGCATGAAACCACAAACAACAGACAACTACATTCAGGAACAAGTATGAGTTTACAACAGCAGATAAAAATTCTGCGTGTCAGTAGAAAATCAAGTCTCTTCAACAAAGATTTCAATTTGAACTACTGATTCCAGCTGATTTGCTGAGCTACTACTACAGTCTTGCACTTCTTTGCAAGTATGAAATTGCCAGTTTCTGCACTTTTGCATCAATCACAGATCTGGAATCAGAGCTCAAATTCTACAGATTAGGTTGATTCAAACTCTGAGTTTGGATGCTAAGTAGTATTTTCTTCTAAAAAAAATTAAAATAATAGAGAATGTTCCACAGCTGACATTCTAAATCAATTATTCTAATCCTTTGTTTTTTCCATGATCAAGTTAGAAAAGAATTAACTGACCAGTTAGAAGAAAGGATTAAAAAGTCTAAGATTACCTTCAGTTGATTATTGAAAATATCAATTTCCTGAAGTTTAGATCTGGTTTCTTTTTCTACTTCATCTAGCTGGTCTCGAAGCTGTTGACGTGCTAGTTCCTTGGCTTCTAAGGCTCTTTTGATAGTAAGAAGAGAATCTCCTGTTTTTAAAAATATCGTCAAATACTTATTTTCTTACACAGAGAATTTTAGGCCATAGAAAGCAACACTTTTCAGCACGCATCTTACAGCACAAAAAAAGAAATTAGTACACTGTGCAATGCAGCATCTCGTCCTGCAAAAACTTATGCATTACAAAAACAGACTTACTGTGCAAACTGTTCTGTTGAACTTGCTTTAGCTGGTCATTAAGCAATTGCTTTTCTGGAATCAATCTTCCAAGCATCTGCTGGGATTCCTGAGGAGAGAGAAAACAAGAAAAGAAACAGACAGAAAGTTGAGTGAAGGAGGACCTTAGCCATAAGACCTCATTTTCACTTCTGCTAAAATAAGTCTGTTTTTCATCTCACCATATTACATACTATTGCTATAATCCAACCACTATCAGTGTGGTAGTACCACTCAGGGTTCTCTACCAACACAAAAAAGTGAGCATATCCAGTTTAAACATATTACTTGAGAATTGGTTCTTATTGAATATGTAACTTGGCTTGTAATTGTCTCAAATTCAGGACAAAAGATAAGGATAGATTTTAGAAAATGTTAAAACAAGCACTTACGAACCATTTCATTCCCATTTCAATAAATGAACATTCACTTTGATCAGGAACAGAAAAATAAACATTTGCAGTTTATTTATAGAAGAGAAAATAAATGCTTTCACTTTAAAGGAATATATAACGGCCAAAAGCTATGCAACACAAGCTCTGTTAGAATAGAATACTTGAGTTCTAGATCTCTCAATTTAGCACTCTTGAAAGAGGATTACGATCTCTCGCGATTTCAACACACCATCACAAGATTGTACAACGACACATTAAAGGGGACCCCGCAGATGAGAAATTCCTCCTTTGGTGGATCATATATATACATACATAGTATATAGATCATATTTATATATATATAGTATATAAACCTTGCCCTTTCTGAAGGATGAAGTGCTACTTCATACACTTTTCAGAAGCCTTGACCTCCAACTTCAAGTTGTCAAAGCATATTACAGAAGCATGATGTGAAACAGCTTATTTTATAAAAGCCACCTGAGTGTCAACATACCATCGTTCAGACAACCCCAGTAATTTATTTCATCAGACATCTTGAGACAGAGCCTTTTGAGGAATCAACCATCTGACAATTTCAGTTTGTCATGAAGGACTGCAAATGCCATAATACAATCCTAAGAATAAATGTCACCTAATTGCTTAATGCCAGAGTGAGTCCCATGAAGAGTTTTTAGTTTTTGTTACAAGAACCCAAGGTTGACCATACTGAGATGACTTCGTAGTTGTCCCACTTTACTCCCGGCAGTCTTTGATTGAGCCTCTGCAGTGGACAGCTCAGACCTTACGATTATGCAATGACTGCAGAGTACTGTAATCTCTATGTTCCAAAAAACCTACTTAGCTAGCACAGCAGAGTCAAGGACTTCATAAATCCACCAAGGATCACAATTAAGATAAACCAGGCATTTGACTGTTAGGGGTTACATGTTTCTCTCACTGTTCAGCTGCACTGTCAACAGCATCAGCACATCTTTTTCAGCCCTTCAAGGTTATCATGAAGGCCAGATACTCTTATCATGGGACTAATTATTACCTACCTAGGGCCAAATGAGAAACACCAATATATAATGCAGCATTTTGCAGAACATCTGCCAGAGGGGGCCTGCCTCCTTCCCAAACACACACAATTACCATGTTCTTAAACTACATGCAAAACACTTTCCTTTGCATTCACACCTTTGCATTCCTTCCACCGCACCCTCCCACCTAAATACCTGCCTGCCCCATGCCATAGTTTGGGATGAAAAATTTAAAAAGCATTATTAAATTAGTATAGCACACAGGCATTGTGGAAATGAAGATTTCAAGCAGTATAATCCAAGAAAGGAGGCATCTAGTAGACTAAATGCATTGATGGATAAACCTCAAGAGAAAGAGGGAATAAAATCACGTTTCAAGACACAATAGTATTAAAATCGTATCATACCAATTCAAGAACCGTTTAGATAAGCCAAACAGCAGAATAGATGTCAAAATGAAACATGATTTGCAGAAAAATTACATTCTTCAAGCACAAAAGGTAACACAGGGCAAAATTTCAGGCTGGAATGTAATCCTAAAGTTAGCTGTTGACTTTTAAAGGCCAGAAGACTTCTAAACTCCAGACTACTCAATCTTAATACACAGAATAGTTTGGAAGTATTTAAAGACAGAGAATGCCAAGTAATCATGAGGGTCAAGTTCTGATTCCTGAAATCCGAGACATGTAATAAG
>NW_010227659.1:26922-34617 GCF_000690775.1 Eurypyga helias | reverse complement strand
GCTCTTCCACATCCTGCAGCTGTACTGAAGAAACAGATGAAAGAAATTAATGGCATCGCTAATGCTGAAGTTTCATACAAGAAATTTCTAATAATTCAGTAATATCCCATATAGCAGTAGAAGGCAAACGAAGCAATCAAAACACAGATCCTTGCCCATCTAATGAGGTAAAGTTCTCTTCTGACCCTACGCCCTGAGCAAGAGGGCGTATGAGAAACAGAGATACCACTACACATCTTAAGTCTCTGCCACATGCCCTGCTTCCTGTGCTTCAGAGGAAAGCCAAATTAGTTGGGAGCCAAAGTGTTCATCAAGGAGGCAAATAATCCCTGCAGGTAACTAGAAGGCCTTCAGACAGTATAAACATGATTCAAACTCATGCAGCCAAGGTGTTTGGAAGTCAGGATCCATATGAAGATCCCTGGAAATACCACTCTACCAGATACCACAGATGCATGTCATTAGAACAACATTTCATCATCCAGGATTAATTGTATAACAATTTCTTCCACAAGTTTAATCAAGCTCCATCTTGAAGCTAAGAAATAGGTTGAAAAATAATTACTCCTTTTAATTAACTCGACTTCCCATAGCAAGTGTCAGATGTACTAAACTAAAATATTTCCAAGTGAAGATATCCATATTTAAGAAACACTTCTTTTTTTTAAAAAAAAAAAAAAAGCTAGCCACTCTTTTCAGTTCTCCCGGGATAAAATTTGGCCTTTTCTACTACATAGTGTCAGTTCCGTCTGGGATCACAATTGTGATTGAAATATTAGTGGTAGAGAACAACGATCGCCTGAGAGAAGATAATACCACAAAGCCACAGCTATTGCTGCCAACCTGAAAAAAAAGCCCACCTCAAAATCAAAAATCCTTTTTTTGGTTTTTGTCTCTTGGAGCCACTACTGTTAAGTGTAACAATATACTACACTTGATTCAATGCTATTTGGCTTCACTTTCAGTGTCAATACAGGAGCATTTCATTAGAGATAGAAGTGTGTTTTCAAGACTAACTATGGCACTTGTTTATGTCACAAGCTTCCCTTAGTACCATTTCTTGTTTGCAGAAAATGGAAAGAAACAGTGTGCAAGAACATGATCCCTAAATTGTACTCTTTATGAGCTGCTGCCAAAAGAATGATGTCCTGTGAAAGGTGTAACAGTGGACACAAAACTTCAATAGAAATAGAAGATGTTTTAAGAAAGAAGAGAAAAAAAAAATTAAAAAATACTCATACATAAAACAAAAAAACTGAGCTTTGAAGTTCTGGTTTTGTTCAAATTAATGCACTATATTAATTATGCTTATAAAGTTGAAATGGAACAGTAGGGTTAGGTTGTAAGACAGGTTTTATACCTGAGCCCTCACAAGTGTGAGATCCCCTTCACAATGGCAGAAAAGCACTCAGAACACCCATGACTGGCAAAGAATTTATTAAAAATTTTATATGGTTAAAATTCAGAGAAAAATCCCTAAGTTAAATACTGTAAATCATCTAGAAACCTTTACAAATTGCAAAGAATATTCTTTCATTCAAAGCAGACATTTACTCAATTCCCCCTTTGACAAGTTTAGAGAAGCAGGAAAGACGAATGCCAGGGTTAGACCAAGAACTAACTGGTTTAACTGGTAACTTCAATTTTGAAAGTTCATTATTTTATAATTAAGAAAAAGTGCATCACGAACAAGTCGTTTCACTGAAGTCAATTCTTTCTTTCAGCATAAAAACAGCAATCACTGCCAACAAAAACACATGCTGTAAAATTTCATTTTCCTCATCTCCCAAAACTCTAACATCTTCAGCCAAGCTATTTATTTACTGCTCCCCAGAAGAAGATTCCATGAGGATGAAGTAGCAATCACAGATACACTCTCAAGGGTAGGAAGCAATTCCTAGACATGTCTGAAGAACTTTCATTTAAAAGAATGACAACTTACCTACAACAATTCCTCATGTACAAGGAACAACACATCGTATACTGTGCCAAGTTTGCTTAGGATATTGCTGCAGCTGGAGAGGTCAAAATGCAAGGCTAAGGACAAAATTAGAGAAAGTTTCCTCACCTGCAACTGCTGTTGCAAATGGGTAATTTCTGCAATTCTCAGTTCTCTAGATTTATTTGTGCTTTCAATTTCTTGCCTTTGGGTAGACAGCCGACATCTGATATCCTGAAGCTTTCCTTCCAACTGATTTTTTTTATCATTCTTTAATAGAAGAGAAAGAGAGAGAGAGGGAAAAAGAAAAAAAAAAAAATCAATCTGTTTTTTACCAGAATGGTTTGTCATGCAAGTCAGGATATAAAAAGTGGGTTTAGTCCATGTTCAGAAGTTGAAATTATAGAAAATAACCATGACCGTATCACAGTATCACAGCCACTACTGTGCTTGTGTGTTTTATCTGCAATGCGATCACTTACTAGAGCTTCCAGTTCAAATTCTAAGGTCTTCTTCTTTGCCTTCAGAACAACTATGTCCTCTTGTTCTTTGTTTCTTTGATTTAGTAGTTCTTGCCGACGATTACGTTCCCACTCAAGTTGCCGTTGTCTCTCAAGCTCCCGTTTTGCAGCCTTTAAAAAAAAAAAAAAAAGAGATCTATTTTGAGAAACTATTCTAATCACTGATATTCATATTCTAATATGTGAGTAAAACATTCATATAAACACACTGCTAAACTGTGGACTAAATATGTGCCTCACCTTAAGCACACAAACTCTTCTATTGTTTAAATGAACACTTGAAAGCACTGGTGAAATGGGGTTTCATTGTGCAGCGGACAGGTGACTAAACAGAGTATCAATCCATTTTAATCAGTTTCCCAAGACAGAATTTTCTGATTTAACAAGTTCTTTCACATTAAGACTTCAAGAACCCTCCAGGATAGCATGAAGTCTCTCTCCAACCTCCAACATGAGACATTCTGCAGCACTGCAAACAACAAATGCTACTGCACTGAATCCATCGTTAATTGGCAGTGTGAGAAAATAACAGCTTTTTAAGTTAACCAGTATGTGTTTCCTTAAATAAATTAACTCATCACAGGAAAACCATGAATGCCACCAATGCCCTAAGTTTTTCTTCATTCATTTAAGCATCTCTCTCTAACAAAGATGATGATGATTAAAGTTAGAGGTCAGGAGCACATTGTGATCTAATGTCTCACCAATTCATTCCTCATGAAAAATAAAGAGATAGCTGACTCTTTCCTTATCTTCAAAAACCCAGAAATTTAAGTTCATTTTTAAAATGTTTGCTTACTAAAAAGGACAGCAAAATATTTAGTGCACACATTACACTTTGTTCTAATAAAACACAGCTGCCACTGACATAACCATCTTCCTTTTATCCAATTAGTTACCTCTCTTCTTTCTATTTCTTTCCTCCTTTCCTCTTCTCTCTGTCGTTCCAATTCCCGTTGTTTTTCCAGTTGTTTCTCTAGCTCCAGTTGTCTTTTACGCTCTTGCTCCTGCCGCTCACGTTCTTTCCTTTCCTGCTCTGCTCGTTCCAGCTGTGCTAGACGCTCTTGTTCTTTGCGTTGCTGTTCCAGGAGAGCCTGCCTCCGTTTTTCAAGTTCTAGATTGCCACGTTCAAAGTTCTCACGCTTTTTATCTTCAAATGTAACTTTAATGCGTGGAAACATGGGGTAAAGGAGAATTAAACTTTGTTACTGACTTTAAAAAAAAAAAAAAAAAGCTACGTATGCAGAATCAAAGTGAAACAACCTCCCAACAGTACTAGATGCAGCTCTCAACTGCTAATAATACAGCTCTACAAGTAATTCTGGGTTTTATAATTTGCATTTATATTGTAGATCCCCTTAAACCCACATCCTTAGGAAACCAAGGTATGAATTTCAGATCCCGTTTCTCAGTCTTCCAGGTTCCTCCACAAAACCCAGCAAGTGGGTATAATTTAGACAATTCATTCGCTGTCTAATCCTTTCTGTGGACACAGGATCTGGAGTTTCTCTATACATTTGATAACAGAAGTAGTACAAGAACCAACACCGCAATTACTACAAGTAAAGCAAAGAATTCAGCTATGATATTATCAAAAAGCCATTATGCAAATGACCAGAATGTATTTAAACTTGATATTCTCATAAGATTACTTATTACTGTCAGGAAAAGAAATGACTTGTTTAAGTTCTTGAGCAGCTAAACTCAAAGGATTCCAGATCCCTGCAGGTTCACATCCTCATCACTAACTGGCTTAAAGGGATGACCTCAAATCCAGCACAGGTTCCTTGACATTCTTCTGCAGTATTATGGATTCTCATTACCCTCTTCCACATTCTTAGGCCCCTCCCTCACAGTTTCCCCAAATTATTCTTTCCACTTCACCGTCTGTTTCTTTTTATACCCTGTACGTCCCATTCCCATACCCCATATTCTGTATTTATCTCCCAACATGTACATTTTTGGCATGCAAGCCAAGACATAGCACATACTTCAAAGTGTGCATGCACTAACCATGTGTTTTTTAGCCTGACATCTGCTGAACCAGTTGAATTCTCATCTAAATTTGGCCCACTTTACTATATTGCCAATCACCAAATTTCATAAAACTTGGAAAAATATAACCACTTTAATGTCTGTCAAGTTTGTCTAAAATTAGCCACTGGGCTAATATATTATTAATAAAGAATGTTGAGATAGAGACTGAAAGACAGAGGATGTGATTATAAACCCCACTGATTTAGGAAACCAAGCAAAACAGAAAAAAAAAAAAGAGTAAAGAGATTTGTGTCAAGAAAGTTGGTTAAAAGGAATTGGTAGAAGGGCAAAACGCTTGCAAGCAGCATGGACGTTAAGATACCATGTTCAAGGCTCAGAAAACACATACCACTAAGAAGAAACACCAGTTTCTAAACATGGTTGCCCAACAGCCCAGTATGGTTACTCAGCGAAATCAAGATAGCTACCGGAGATAACAAAACAAAGCATATCCAAAAGTACGAGAACAGAAGAAAACAATGTGTAGCAAATGAAATATTGCCTTGTGTTACTATGCTTAAGGGAAAGCTTCTAAAAAGGTTACAAAAGCCAACAATAAAAACTCTTTCAAATGTCTCAAAAAAAAAAAAGTCACCAAACAAAACAAACCCCACCTAGCCAGATGCAGTAAAGGCAATAAAGAAGCAAGACAGCATTCACTACTATAAGCGATCTTTACAAAAGAAATCTATACATCAAATACAGCAAACGGCTTATACACTCTGGTTCCTGTTTAACTGAAACCAGAAATGGCGCCAGAACAAAAATAAAACCAAAAAATGAAGAGTAACAGGTTGCCAAACCCATACAATCCTAATCCACAGTTCAAATAAAAATTCATGTAGTACGAGCTGTGCTGTGCAATCCACCCTTTAATCAACAGCAATGCTGTAAGACTAGAAGATGACAAGTGCAACACCAGCCTTTAAGAAAAGGCAGTATAATGATCCTGAAAGCTACAGACAAGCGAGTCTACTCCCACGCTGGGCAAAGTAGCAGAGGCTACAATAGACAGAGCATTAGTTAGCATACATGACTAAATGTGATACCATGGAAGAACCAACACAGGACAGAGCTGCCTCTCAAGTCTAATAGACCCAACTGTACCAATAAGCAAGTTGAGAAAGAAGGTCAGGTCAACAGAAGAATACTGAGATGATTTCAAACTCTAATCAAGAAACTAAGCCAAGGCAGTGCAGTGGTTGATCTTCTTGACACTACAAACTCCATACCAAAATCCTCTGATTCCAGAGATGTAACACTTAGGCCTCAAAGAGCCAATATAGGAGAGTCAACTCTCACCTGTGACCAAACATCTCATGGCAAGACCTCAGTGAGGTCTCCTTCAGCAGTCCCTGCTGTCTCCCTTCATCCTCCTACAGCCAGGAACTACCCAGCAGACTGACAGCAGCAGTTAGTTACAAAATACAAATCAAGGACAAGAGTTGTATCTGAATTGCTCGCACCCAGATCCCCTGAACTAACCTGGTATGGAATGAGACAGAAGGTCCTTGGGAACTAACAAACAATTAAAAGATTAGAATTAAGGGGTGAAATAAATTGCCAACTTTCACAATGACAGAAAGGTTCTCAGTAGCCTCCTTCAAAGATCTCTACTAGCAATTGTGCTGTTCAGCATGCAACAACGACCTGGAAGAAATTGGAAAGTAACACAACAACTTCTGGAGATGATGCCAGATTGTCACAGTATTAAAATAAAAACCTGACTGTGAAGAGCTTTAGAAGAACCTCACAAAGCTGAGTGATCTGGCAATGAAGCAGCAGAGGAAATTCCAGTGTTCATGAATACAGAGTAGTGTACATGGGGAATAAAAATAATCCTAACTAAATACACACAGTCATGAGCTCTAAAATGATTAATAGATTTTTGGAAGGATGTTCGCATTACTGTAGAAAGTCTTCTAAAACATGGACTCGGATCTCAGCAGTGATCAAAGAGGCAATACAGTGTTAGGATTCAGTTAAAAAATAAATAAAAAGAAAAATAGAACAAACCAGTAAAGCATTATTATGGCACTGTATATATCCATCACATTGCTACAGCTTCAACTGTGTGACATTCTGCTCACCTTAGAATAAAACACAGCAAAAGTAAAGAAAGCACAAAGTCGACAGAGGATGATCAGAAATGTTCAGACAATTCCTAACATTTAGCCATTTAGCACCTAGGAGGCTTTATCTTTTCCTCCCCACCCACCCCCCACTCCCCCAAAAGCACAGCTGCTAAAGCCTGTATAAAAAAAAGCACATAGAACCGCAATGAAACAGGTCTCTGTCTGTATATTGTGATCTTTCAAAGAGTACAAAAGTCAAACTACGCTCCACCTAAGTCAGAAGATGGAGGTAGTATAAAGTTTTCATTGCAGTCCTGTAAGAGGGCTGCAAAATGCTGCCTCTGTTGAGAGTACAGAAAAGAGACAGCCTGAAAAGTGTTTGTATCTCCATTGTCACTACCACAAAGGATCATGCAACAGTCAGGAATTGGTTGGACCAAGCACCATCTTGGGTTATGCCTCAACATGTCACAAACTGATGTGGAAAGAAAACATTTCTTAGGAAGTCTTTACAACTCCACAGCACATAACATGATGGTAACACCTTTCTGATAACCGTACACAGTATGTCTCTGCTTTTGCTTGCTCACCTGGTAATTTCTTTTCCAGTTGCTGCTGTTCTTCTTCTAATGCTGGTTCTTCTGGTAACCTTTGGTCTACAGATACTGAACTTCCAGCAGATATGCCACTACCAGAGCGTACTCTTCTGTCAGTAAAACAATAATTCCAAGTTACTTAAAAGAACCTATGCCTGCCAAATATATTTATGATTTAATGATGAAATCATAAATTGAAAGTAATGATGTAATGCTTAATGATATTTAATGTTCTCTCAGTGTTGCTCAGAGGATTTCACTCAGCCACTGCCATTAAGATAACAGTATCCTCCAGAGTCCCAGCAGCACGCACTAGTGACCTAGTTCAAAGTTCATAGCATCATGCAAGTTACAGATGTATTCAGCCCTGTCTCTGTCCCCAAGATCTCCTGCTTGTGACCAGTCTGAAGCTGGAGAAATGCTAACTTAAAACTACAGCAAAAGTTGCAAAGACAGAGGGAAAACTCACTATAGTCAAGCTAGAAACAGGACCCACACAGAACAAATAAAAAAATTGTAGTCAGAAG
>NW_010227659.1:1072-26891 GCF_000690775.1 Eurypyga helias | reverse complement strand
CTTTGACTGTATGCAAACATTTCTTTCCATTGGTGTTACTGTATTCCCACCTATTTCTCAACAAAAAAAAAAAAAAGAAGTAGAGGAACAGTAGTAAGGACTCACCACTACCATTCACAGTTACAACTGTGTAAAAGATGTCTGAATTTGCTACAGGGTAAATTCATGGCATGGTTTGTATTCCAGTACATCCCATTCACTCTACAGAAGTATAAGTTTGAACTACAAAACTTCAAATCCATATGCTAGCTTAATGCATTAACCAAAACTGTATTCTTACAAGGAACTCTTGCTAATTCCAGCATCCAGTACTTGTAATGAAACCAAAAAGCTAGGCAAGCATTTCCCAACAGGAAGACACTCTGTGCCAAAGATACAGTACAGAAAGGAGAAGAGTTTCTTTTCAATCTTGTCCTTTATGCTCATGGAACAGCTTTCCCAAATGAAATAAAAATTGGAGCAAGACTCCAGAATTATCACCAGTTACCTAAATGAAGGTGGAATATACTCTGGAGGCAGTACAGGTGGCAGTGGCTGACCAGACATGGCTACGTCAATTAAATGCATAGCCAGAATAAACTCTTCTGCTGTAAGTTTTCCATCTTGATCGATATCTGAAAGATTCCTTTTTAAAGGAAAAATATGACGTAAGTAAATTCTTGAAGATTAAAAATCACGTTAAAATGCATCTTTTTAACACAATCAGTTCCAAATTAATTCACTTTTTCTTGCCCACACGACATTGTTTCTTTAAAACAAATAAAAAGCAAGAGCCAAATGCTTCGCTATTTCCCACATTTCTCATGCATGTCTGCCTTGAAACTATCCTTACAGCCGTGGCTTCTACTTCACTTGCTTTGAGTGATGCCTGTACCATATGCTATATAAGTAATGTTAATCAACTGAGTGTTCTTCAACACCTTTCAACATCCACTACACAACAGCATTTAGAAAAGAATCAGTTCTGGTAGAACTTTTTGGTTTGGTCTCCTGTGTCACATTACAGAGCACAGGTTTGCACTGAAATCAAAGCCATTAACATTCTAGCCCTGCCAAGCACAAAACCCATTTTAGCATTATGCACTTATGGAGTAATGTCTCTGGATGGCCTAAAACCAGTGCTCCAACAGATGCACAAAATGCTTTTACTCATATTAAGGTGGTACCAGACAAAATTTAACAGCCTAACAAACATCAGCTTTGTTTCTCTTGCATGCTGCACTCCAATCATGCAGAAAAATATCTCATGATATGGTGAAAAATCAAAGATAAGCAACTGATACATTCTTTTGATGCTTCAAGATACAGGGCTTTTTTAATGGGATTTAAACTGGGAAAACAATTACAGCTTCATTTGATCCATGCTTGTGTTATTGAACTCCTCAGGCTGGACCACAAGAACAAGCCAGTAGAATGAAAATCTAGCCTGCAAAGATATAATTGAACAGCTATCTTAACAGTCCAGGTCCACATCTTTGTTAGGGAAATACTAAAATAGCTGCTACAGAAGAGCAGACAGGCTGCATATCGGTACTTCACTTCGGATTCACCAACTCAGACACGCAGTGCCAATACACGCTGACAAAACAGCCGTTCCACTGCCTCAGAGGAAGTGTCAGGAAAGGGAGCAACACTTAGGACAACAAAACCTGTAAAATCTATTCCTTATCTCAACAGACTTAGCACTTCTGAATGTCAGAAATTAGAAGTCATAGCTATGTTTAGAACTCCTAGAGTATGCTGATGTCATTCCCCTGCCCACACAACCTACACACAACGTTGGCAGCAAGCAGATTATTTTTTAGTTAATCATCTGCTGGATGATTAGGTTGGTATTTTATTTTGTTACAGTAGCTTTGTTAGGAAACAGAGAAGGAGATGCATTTTATGATATAACAAAAACATTAGTGCTTAGCACAGCAAGCAAGTACAACTGAACTGCCACATTAGAGCGACACCTCAGTTGACATCCTCATGCAGAAGTCAGGTGGGTTAGTGAGTTGACAACGGTTTTCAAGCAGAGATTTATGAAGTACAGAATTAGAAATAACTTTCCATGTGTCAACTAGAACATAATAAGCTTCAGCAAACAAGAAGTTGAAAGGAAAAAGAGAAGCTAAGACAAATCCTTTTAAAGTCCATGATTTAAAACTTAAGTAACTCTAGTCCCTTGGAAATAAGCCCTTAGAAACTCACATAAATGGCAGAGAAGCCCCCAAAGAAAGTATGGTTCTGCGTTAAGTTTCCTTTTGGACTACCAGTGCAAATGTACATGTTTTACTGGTGCTGTATCTGATATGGTCGGGCATGTGGAAGACAGGAGGCTCAACACCTGGTCTGCCTAAAAACCCCAGAATTGAAATCCAACTTATGAAACATCTACGGGCACAGCATAAAAGATATGGTTTTTACTTTCGTGAAGTAGTATTAATGTAAGCACAGCAGTGCAGGTTTTGTTTTATAAAGTTATACATTAAAAGATGATGGTAATGAGTTATCTGTGGAGATTGAAAAGGGAGAAAAATCCCACAGTACACAGAGGTTTAAGTACAGTTTCCAGTTTAATGGAAATGGATAGACTTATTTTTACCATATTGTTGCCAGCTGAGCCTGGGGTAAACTTGACTGCATAAGAATAGTTCTTGCTTGTGGACCTAAAAGTGAAACAAGGATTAACAGACAAATAAGCAATATTCTCCTTTTCTTGCATTACTAGGTGGCTGCTGCACAAGCAGAGCTTAGTTCTGAATAGCTAACACTGAAGAGATGTTATCAGCATGCACAGGCTATGCATTCTGCTATCCCTAGGCTCCCCACCCAAATGAAAATACTAAGAAAATACATAATCCTTCCCTTGTCTACAGCAATCACACAGAAAGGGCGGGTGGGAAACACCCACACCCCACACTATGAAAGACAAGGAGATGCTCACAGAAGTAGTGAAACTAAGCCAGTGTACCATTCTAGTTTCTTTCTGAAACTGGAGAGGCATCCTCATCACTGGATGGGCTGAACCCTGCAAATGGCTGCGCAGGTTTTCACATAACCCACTGTACACTTTCCAAGAACCCTTTCCCAGTGCCAACTTACTTGGCAGAAAATAAAGGAAAGAAGGTGATAAAATGATCCCAGCTATGATGAATATTTACTTCTAAAAAAGATCATTAAGCAGCTGGGAGAGTAAAACAGAAAAACATTGATGGTGGCAACAGAGAGATGAGTCTCTTACAGTCTGATCAGCATTCTAAACGCTATTACAATTGGCCTTTTACAGTTCAAAAAAAGGAGATGATAAAAACTGCTTCAGTACCTGTTAAATGTCCACTCATTGTTTTATCGTGGCTATTGAACAGCTGTCTGTACTTCAGCCTTGATGACTGAGGTACAGCCCACTCTGCCACAGGAGGCACACTAGAAATAGAAAAAAGGGTAAGAGGAGGGGGGAAATATAATTTTAAATTTAATCAAATGAAGCCAACAGGTACAACAGAACAAAGTGCTGCACAGCGATCAAGTTTTGTGTCTGAAATGGTTTCCACAAATATTCCCTTCTATTCCTGAAAGCACAACAGATTTGACTTCTTGTTTGAAAACATCTATCATAACTCAGTGTCTTAGATGATGGTTTTTGGTAAACTTGAATGACAGGCTGAAGAATTTTGCTTTTGTCTTTCCTAGGAGAGAATTAAGTAACCTGAACAGTCTAGAGGTGCTAAAAGCTTTTACCTAAACATACAATAAGAAAGGCCTTACTACAGTCAGCAGAAGTAATATCTCATGTTACCCTGCCTATAACTGGTTGTCTTAGCCAAATAATTCATGAGCTGATTAAGGAAAACAAATGTAAAACATGCTGAAAACACAGAAAAAGAAGTGTGAAAAAGCTACACTTGAAAGAAAAGTTTCTTGTAATGGAACTCAACTGACAAATGTAATATTCCCAGTTCTAATTCATTCATCATATAATAGGTTGAGTGCTGTTATTTGTAGCTGTAATTTCCCATGCCTGAAGGCTGACAAGTCTTCATACTGAAAAACAATGAGCACAGCTTTTCTGTCTTCAGGCACATTCAAATTTTGTCCTTTTTCGTTAAGGTCAAAAAAAAAGAGACAGCCAGATTAAATACACATTTGTAACAGCATAGCAAATTACAGTTTAAAAAACAAACCAAACCACTAAATCCCTTTCCCCTGGTCCACAGAGCAGACAGCATGGTAAGGCCTTTCAAAGTTGAGCTAAGAAGGATTTATGAATACTCTACTAATTGACCTCATATGCTATTCTCACATGCCAAGACCCAAAACAGCTAATATCTCTATTTCTATCTTCTACATCCAAACTATGGTGCTTTAATAATACTCTTTCATGGGAGCAAAGCAAAACCAAGCTGCATCCCTAATAATGAAAATAAGAACTAAAACTTTAAAAAAATTTTAAAAACCCCTGACTATTTAAGTTTTATCCTTGCGAATTCCTCCTCACCAGTTTTGCTAGGTTTAAAGTTTCCACACTGCTTTAGTCTTACATGTGTATGTGCCTTCATCTGTGAAGTACGGTTACTACACATTAATGCAGCTCTCCTTCATGGATACTTAAGTAGTAGTTTTGGAAGAAAAAATGCTGGCAGACAAAACAACTGTATGTATGCCAGACACCATGCATGCCAAGAGTTTGCTACTGGTGACTCAGCACACAGAGATAGAAGCACTGCAAATGGAATTTTGAAGTTCACCCACCTCAAAATTCAAAATAATTCTCAGCTAGAAAAAAAATTACTTCAAGTTTACATTTCAATTTAATGGACCTAACTATTCTTCCTCCCTCTCCATAAACTCTGCATACCAATTACCTTGCTATCTGTTTTCTCCAAAATAAAACCTGAAGACCCACTCCAGTCCATCACCCAGCATTAGCAGCGGTCTGAGAAGGAGTATCACCCTCAGTGCTGGCAGACGTTTCAGAGTTACTGAAGTACCCGTGACTGAGCTAAGGAAGCTCCAACCCCATCCTAAGAATTCAGAGAACCATGCAATTTCACCTCAGAAAAGAGGTCGTCTCACCTGAGGTTCAGGCCTCTGTTCGCAATACAATTGACAAGCAAAATTGGGATATAGTTAAACCCAGAACTATAACAGCCCTCTCATGGAATATCTAGAAGCTATTTCAGCTGAAGTTCCCTGAATTTCATTCATTATAAATACTAAGTGTGTTGTTACAGACAAAACACACACCTTCTTGTACCTCTACAAATTGTATCAGGGCATCGTTACTATGTTCCTGACAGTACTAGATTTCAAAGAGAAAAAGAATTGTTGTTCTGAAAGATATTTAGTCCTATTTGCGAATAATCAGTAGTGTTCCTTATCTAACAGCAGAGCACAAGAAAAACCTGCAGAAGGTAAATGAGAAGAAAAAGAATTGAATAAAGTCCCAACCCATTTTCTTCTTGGGGGAGAAAAAAAAAAAAATCTTAATATAGATTTGTGAGAAAGTTTTGATTTATAAAGACTCTGGGAAATTACTGTCTTACCTTCTCTAAGGGAGTTTTATTTTGTTAGATACATTTCTTCAGACCATAGTAAAATACATTTTGCCTAATCATGTATTTTCCTAGGCCTTGAAATAATCTAAAATACTTTTAAGTGATATATAAGAATATTTAAGAAACAGCTACATGTAGTGCATTTAAAACATGCGAACTATTAAATATTTTGCTTTAAAAAATAGTCCTAGAGTTGTTAATTTTAAGGAACATTATTTAATATGTTTTCACACTAACCTGTGCAGGGTTACACAATGCAGATTATGTTTACAGAAGCAAATGCTTTTCTTTCTAAAAAGTTTTTAAGGTTTCAAGAGTTTGAAAATAGTGTCAACACATAATGTAACAGTTAATAATTATATTTCAAAGATTGACTACCCATGGAGCATTCCTTGTAAAACCACCGCATCCTATGAATAGCAGGAACTGATTTCTGCAAGTAAATATTATTTCAGAAAACAACTTTGTGAAAGAGAAGTAGTTTTTCTAACTCTGGGGAACCAGATACAGGCATGCACTCATTCCATAACGACTTACCTAGCCACATCAAACGATTGTGCCTTTTGCAGTTTTGCGTTTAGCTGCGATCCTGGACCAGATCTACTAAAGGATGAACTCTTTGGCAATGTGGCTGTAAATAAGAGAATACATGCATTTTTTTAGTGTTAGCATTTTAAACTGTAGAATTTCAATGACATTCATTTGGTTCCTAACATCAAATACAAGCATTACAGTTCTTTGGATGGCATCCCTTTTAAAAAACATTAAGACAACAGTGTATAACAACACAGGTAAAAACACACAGGCGCTTCTCTCAAGTCTTTTTACTTTTGCAGTTTTATGCAAACCCTGTTGCTATCAAATTTTAATTTCTAACATTAATCACAATATATAAATCCCAGTACTCTAAAGTAATCCCAACAAACAGAAGCACTTTGATAGTTACAAACAGATAGGAGAAGACCAACTTCTATGCAACAGTTTACAGGCAAGTTAGATTTATCACACTGCTGTTACAACAGGGTTAATATTTTGCTCAACATGACTGGTACAGCATGGTACGTCCATGTTTCTTCTTTTACCTTTTATACAAGTTTGCTAATCAATTACATTAGGCTAAAACAAAGTATAATCCTTACTTTGAAGGAAGACTTTGGGTAAGTTAGAATGGCTAATTCCATGCCTACTGTTCTCTGGATCAAAAGAAAATGGCAAAATAATGTGTTAATAGCAAGAGAGTAAACAGAATCTCAGTGTGTAGCATACCAGGATGAGCAAAAGCAGGCAGAGGCTGTATAACAGCAGGAGCTCCATTAGCCAGGGGAGGTACTGCTGCTGCAGGAACAGAAGATACTAATGGTGGAGACATTCCTACTACTGGAATAGATGCCATTGGCACTGGGGCAACAGTTGTAAGAGATGGCATGCTGGCAATGCCCCCAATACCTATGAGCAAGAAAAGGAGATATTTTTTTCTAATTTAGAGATTCCTAATACGATACAACAATTTAACTGCAGCCTGCAACCCAGCAGTAAATGCAGAATTAAACAGCAAATTGAAATGGAAAATTCCACAGACCCCCTGAAAGAACTCTTACAGTCCACTGCACCATTAGCATGGCAGGGGAACATAAAACAATGCAGAGGGAACAACATACCACTTTATAATGTATGCATATAAGATCACACTGGATGCAACACTGACCAAAAAGGTCTATTAGCATTTGCTGAAGAAAAGAATTGTTTGCCTTGAACTAAGTGAAGAGCAGCACTGTCAACTTCCAGTGAGTAATGAACCCAAAGCCTACATTTAGCCGCAGTTGAAAAGAACAAGCTTCAGGATAACTGCTTGCAGCCTATTGTCAAGATGAAACAGTGCAAAGCTAATAGGGTAAAGCACAGTAATGAGGTATTTTAGGTGTAAGCACAGTTGCATGAATAACAGGGAGGTTAAGGAGGTCCACTCATGCCAATGGGAAGAATGAGGCTGTGTGCAAACAGCTGAGATCAAGCCTACAGTGAATGAGAAAAAAAAAAAAAAATAATCACAGATTTTACTGGTTTTCTCAGGGATTTGACTTTATTATGCCTTTTCTCACTTAAACTAGTATTTGTTGTGTTCAGTTTCACCAATTTCTTCCAGTCAGCAATGAAACTGTAAAACTCATGGAAGCACCAACCGATCAAACAACTCGGTTGCACGCAGTTTATAAAGCGCACTATTCCCTTTTAAGGGCAGCGATGATTCTCAGGTGCCAAACATCTTGAGTCACAGCAACGACTAAACTGGAAAGGTAAAGAACCTCTCGCTACACAACACAGCTAAATATCAAGGCGTCAAAACCACAAGGTTCAGCTGCATTGAGTTACTTTCTTCTCACTATCCCGTTTTCCCTACTCTTTTCCTTGAAATGATGGCAAGCTTGGCAGTAGTAACTACAAGAACTGAATCAGCAGCTGCCCTAGTTAATACCAGTGCAGCACTCTTCATAAAATAAAAGCAAAGGGCTGCATTACTACCATGATTTGTAAGAAGTCAAGAAAAACATAGCTAATCTTGCCAAAGCTGGAGATCCCTCAATGAAAAAGAAAGATAAATAACAATAGTTTAAATGCAAACTCCATCACTTTGGAATGCATTAGCCCTGCCACCTGATCCATCTGTTTTTCTCCCCGCAAACACTTTTGTTTGGAACATACAGGGAGCAGTATAAGACCTGAAGCAAACTGGACCTCAACTTACATTATTCACTAATAGCTGCTAAAAAGCTTATTGAGTTTGGTGTTTGGTTTTTTTTTTTGGAACACGTTCATGCGTGTGGAAGCAATTGGGTTTGAGTCCATGTACTTTTAGAAGTACTTTTTCCTATTAGTTTCTTTCAGAAACTGCAAAACAAGCAGCAAATTCAACTTAGGTTGCTACCATACAAGCTAACAAGGAGGAAAACAAAGGGCTTACCAAATCCTGGTGCCGTAGGCAGAGCAATAGGTGGCTGCTTCATGACGGGAGGCAGTGCAGATGGGAGTTGATAACCTTGTAGTTTTAATTTGATAAGTTTCATAGCTATTGAAAACTCCAGCTGATCCATCCTCCCATCATTGTTCATGTCAGCTAGAGCCCTACAAATACATGATTTCCATCGTTAGATTCTCAAAGTATGAAATTCAGGAGCTGACCTAGGAGCATGCACACAGTCATGTACATTCAAGACTAATTTCTGCTAAAAATAATTATGCCAGGCTAAAAATGGTCATGAAAAAAGACACTCTTTAAACTGAGAGCATCTTGATTTCTTTCTTAGAGAGATTAATAAACATTTTTTAAAGTTGCTTTTCAACTCTCAGAGGAATTACAGTGAAGCACCCAGAGAAGAAAGATCAATGTACTTCCACAAAAACTTTGAAAAATCATACAAATGTAACTACATGGCACTATAAACAGCGTCACAGGGAATCAAATTACTTAGTCTGAAAATTTAGCTACACTTAAAATGAAACATTCTGTAAATCTGTGCACTTTACTAAACATCACAACATCTGCAAGCATACAAATGTGTTTTCAGTTAAACAATAGCACTCAAACACTGAGCCTAGACCTTGAATAAGCTTTCATGTAAAGTAGTCTGATTAGGCAGTCTGACTTAAACAATCTCGGTTTTGTTTCCTCATTTGATGGTTAAGAAAACCATGCTCAGCAGGGAATAGGGTTGAGAGGTTGGGAGGAGAGAAGCAGGAAGAAGGTTAGTTCCTGAAATTGCAAACCAAAAAAAGAGAGTAAATGCATATAAATGTAATCAGTTGTAAACTTACAAGTTTTAAACATTATGCTTATTTCTCTACATTCATTTGGAAAATTAAGTACACATTTCAGTATTGGAGTAATACATATTAAGTTCATGTGTACATTTACATGCCACAGACATGACAACACAAAGGACCCTGGGCATCCTAATTAAACTCGAGCTTTATTTCTCACCAAATCCCTGTCAAGGAAAGCTTTCATTCAAGTATGTGAAAAGTTATCAAAAAAGTACTGCAATAAATTGGCAGTTATTATAATTGATACTTAAACAAGTAGACAGTCAGGTAAATGCAGTGGTAAGCATTCACAAAATGAAAATCCTCCCAGCCCAACGAAAAAAAAAAACAAACAACAACAAAAAAAACCAAAAAAAACCCAAAACAAAACAAAACAAAAACAAAAAAAAACCACCCAGTGAAGAGGCAGACCCCAGCAGGGGCTGCCACAGGTCAACCATATATTTTAAAGAGTTTCCCCTGGATGAGATCACCAGCAGCATTTCCCCCAAAACGGAGACACTCCAACCCTTCCAAATTCTTATAAGACAACATTTTCAGTGCTGTAGCTGTCCTAATCCCCCATTTTTGATATCATGAGACTAAATAATACTACTGAAAATCTGGCATCAGGATTTAAAGAAGAAAGAGGAAGTCTGGTGAGGAAATCGTAGACTGAGGCTTACAGTTACAAAGAAAAGTATGCGTTGCACAACTCCCTGAAAGATTTTGAACTGCTACGTGTATTTCACTGAAGAACAAGTTTTGGCTGTGAGAACTTCTATCAGTGGTTTCCTGAAGCTTTGTATCACAGGGAAATTTAATTTACCCATAAAATTTGACTGCTCTTCAGTAACTTTAAACCTTCCTCTAATCCCACTGCCAGCAAGTCTTTGGAAGCCTATATTTTGTCAAAATCGACTGTGGGACTCACACATCATAATGTGATTTCGATTCAAGTTTCAGTCATGCTTGCTTAGTATGTGGTTCACTAGACAATTAATCAGTTAAAGAAAGCTAGTGCAGCGGTCAGACTTCATATACGGCAGTCCAACCAGCAGAAGAGGGAAGGCCAGCACGGCAAACCTGGATCAAAAGAAGTGCAAATTTGAATGGGTATCTCCTCCTCCTTGAAGGACACCACTGCTCCAGAGTCCCAGCTTCTGATCACTCTTCCACAAAAAGCAAGCAACACATTGGTACCTCCTGATGCACTGGCAGGCTAAGTTAAAGAGGAAGACATGTTTGCCTTCAACACAACTTGCAGAGACAAGTGGGAGAGCCCTAGTGAGGGCAGCGGAGCCTCTCTCCTATGAGTGTTAAGCAACAGCAAGGATAGACTGCAACAGCTGTTGATGAAAAACACGTATTTCAAAGTGAGTGGTATAGTTGCTTCTAGAAACTAGTTAAACACAAAGGAAGCTTTTCACATTTTCTCACTGAGTTTTATCCATGTTCTGTTAATTCTGAAGTGCAATAGCTTTCTCTAGACATAAAAAATACTGAGTTTATTAGCTTCCATCATATCTTTCTCTCCAGTAGGGTGTACATAGCACAAGCCACCATATGCAAAATCCGGAATCAGACTGCATGTATGCAGTATGTAGTATGTAGTGCTTCTCCTCCTACACAACAAAACGAGCATGAACCTCTACAAGACATGTTTGCATGTCTCTAAAATTTTCACTACATCAGAAATGCTTGCATCCATTTAAAATTCCTGTAAAAAGCCCAAATTAATTTTGAAGGAAGTCATAGTTTAACTACAACAATTAAGAATATCCACTCTATCTGTTTTTCAACAGTAACATGGAAGTGTCCCACAACATGCTGTATAAGTTTTGCTGTCCAAAACCATCACTCAGGCTTAAGAAGAATAGTATTACTCAGTACATCTTCATTTCCTTCTTCATAAACTTTTTACAACCAAAGCAGTTCTTATAACATCCATTACTCATCACCTATAAACAGTGATGTTAAATTTCTAGTGATGTTAAATTTCTAGAAGTCTCACTCGGGAGAAACACATGCTGCAAGTCTTACAAACCCGAAACATTCAAGAAGCAAAAGGTATTTGGAGTGTCAGAACGTCAGAAATCTAATGGCTAAATGTATTTTCTGAAGTGCTCCCTTTTGTGAGTTTTGCACTAGAAAGCAAATCAACATGCAGTGGATGAATACGGAGTGCAAGAAAGCCTCATTAGAAAATTACAGAGTATTAAGAATAATGGTAACCAGGAGAAGATAATTAGCTTCTTTTAATTAATGCTTACAAGCAGACACCACACCTTTTTGAAAGCAACTAATGAAATTTAAAAATGTTCAACAAGGAAAACATGTGGGGTTTTTAAACAAAAGTGGAGTTCAACACTTGCTTAGCCATTCTGCCAGATGCCCAGTGGAACAGGCAGTAAAACCCAGGTGTACGTGGCTAGTGTGCTGAGGATGTGCACAGGAGCAAAGCTAGACAAACTGATCTGGATAAACCTATTCTAGCAGATTTTTGACTGCACGCCAAGCAGTCAGCTGTCCTGCCAAAGATGACTCGTTCTTCAGAGAAGTCCGTCAGCTCCACAGTGACCAAAGGGCACCGACAGCTCAAATAAATACTCACGATGTTCCTTACATCTCTGCATTTAACTGAAGTATTTACTCACAAGTCATATTTATGAGACTCTTACTGTTCAACCTAAGTGGCTTCTACACCTTCAAATACTTCGATGATAAAATTTAAGCATTTCCATCACTAAAGCACAGGCAGGGTCCCTCAACCTATCACATGTATGGCGATGAAAATGCAATAAGAATAAATAAATACCACCCTATACACGACCTTGATTCTCCAGGCACTATTCCGAGTGTGCTGCTAGAACAGTGTCAGTCTTCACTTGCCACATGGGCAAATATTAAGTGTCCAGTAATAAGAAATTCTGATGTGCACCGGTCTCATTGCTTTAACTGAACTCCTGTTCACATAATCATCAGTAGCTTTTCATTTAACATCTGACCTGCTATTCAACTCCTTTACTCTACGTTTTTGTTATTTAAACTAACAGCACAAATTTCGGTGAGAAAAATTATGTACGACAACAGAATTTGGACACACTTTTACAGCATGCTAACAAGAATCAGTTTTTGTCTGACAGAATCTTTAGTGCAAAACCAGGACAACTTTCCATTTCTAATTACTGAACCATGCTGTTAGATTACAGTGCTACTTTTCAATAAATGTCACCTTAAATGCAGTGAGCGGCTGACAGTAAACACTACCTAATTTCACCGTTCTGCATGTAATGAAATTTGAAAGAATGCAGTGTCCTTAAATTTGTTTCATTTAAGGTCTGGCCGGAACCAGTGCAGAGCAGTAAATGGATTAAACATTTACTAAATATTTATCATATTTTATAGAACAGGCCTGTGTATATAAGAGGGTTTTTCTAATGAGAATAGCTGCAGTGGGTTTCATCACACTACTAGGTTTCAGGTGCTGACAAAACTCTTCACCTACAGATCTTCTCCTCCTTTCTCTCCTCTTTTCTACAGAATGCACAGATGACTTGATTATTTTTGCATTTATGAGACAAAAACTGAGCATGAACATCAAATATGCTTATGATTAGCCTACAAAACGCTTATCTCCACAAAAATAGCACAGTGTTGAAACAAGGAAACCTCCTTGCAGTTCAAAAAAATCTGGATTTATTTAGCTTTACATTCCCATAATAGATTATGCAATCCCATATTGCATTATAAAACTCAACCATAAGGGGAGAAATTAAGTCTTTAGCTTTAGTACACCCATGCACGTATAGTAAGAGATACAACTCACAGTATTGCCACCCATAACCCTTCACTCCCACACTCGGACACCAACTTAGGAAGGTTGTGAGGGAAGCATATGTCAGAAATAGGTGAATCAACCAATGCCTTTAGTCTGTCCTGAAAAAAAAAGTAACTCCAAATGCGTGAAAAACAGATGGCATTGATTATTTTAGTTCTCATTTAATTCCAGAGAGACAGGCTACACAGAAGATGCTTTTTGAGGCCACCATTCATAAGGGCTTTAGAAGAAAGCCAGATTACCGCCTACTTAAAAACAGTTATCTTCCGAGCCATTGCAGTCTCAATTCAAAGCCTACTTACAAGCTTCTTAATAGATTACCAGCTTGGCAGACTCCAAAGCTTGTAAAGGGTAGAACAGTAAAGGTGTCATGACAGACCATAACAACTCCACCAATTTGGTCCACTGAGGTGCCAGAAACTGACTTTTTTCTTAAATGAATGACAAGTAGAAGGTATACAGAAATTCTCAATGCTAAAAACTATGCAGCTACTATTTTTAAGGAACATGAATTCTGGGAAAGCTTTGATTAAAAGCAGAAATTAAGACATACTTCCTTAAGTCTCATCTTAGAAAACAACTACACAAATTGCAGAATAGTCTCAAAGCAGCTCTTGAGGCAGAAGGCATCTCACTGGTATTTCAGCTACCTGGCTAGCATTTCCTGAAGTTCTACTGAAAATTATTTTGTCACGACATGAAGATGTCAATTCAGCTTTAATTAAAATATAAGACAGTGAATACCCTTATACTGCTCACACAAACAAAATTATCTCACTTGTGATATAATACATTTGGAAACTCAGAGACAGAGGGCTTGCTTTTTCTGCAGAGAGCTCTGAAAGCAGTAAGGCCCACCACTCATTAGGCCAATCCCCCCTGCAGTTCCTTTCCCGGTTGTAGTTTTCTATGCAAGAACTTCCATAGCCAACAAAACAGATGAAACTTTGTATTAGCATAAGCTCGTAGGCATACAGCTGTAGGTAATCCTTTATGAAACAAATGCTAGGCTCCTATCTTGCATACAGATTAATATAATCAACTGTAGACTCATTAAGAACAGCATAACACTTCCAAAACACAAGATACATACACTTCCATATTTCTAGGATGAGACAATCAGTTTGAAGAGTTTTACAAGTTGCTCTAACTCAGAATAACAACTTTCCTTCCTTAAAGACTGTTGTAACTCCCCTCTTATAATCAAATGCTATCTAAAAAAATAATTTTCATCTATTCAGAAAATAAAGAACACTGATAGAAAAGAAAAAGAAATTTTATGCAGCTCGTATCTCTCATGGATATTCCAGGCTTACAACTCCCTCCTCTATGAAAGTACTCACAGGTCTCTATCAATATTAATAGAGGCTCAGATAGGCAACATTAGAACATTGCTATTAATCCATAAAGCAAGTGTGCCACTTTGAGATCTTGCCCCTGGGAGCTAAGGCAAACAGCCACTCACATCTTTGAGTGCAGTCTTAAGCATATCCTGACGTCCTTTGGAGGCTGCAAAGGACTTCTTGTCACTAAACAGTCTAACTTCTATTGTTTCTGTGGGACAGCAGTATTCTCTGGTAGGTTACAAACAAACATTCACTGACAGATTAAGAGAGTTAGATCATGCAAGTTGTGTGAAAAGAAGGGGGGTATCTTTTTTTTTTTTTCTCTCCTTTTTCCTTCTTTTTAAGGGGTCTTACTACCACTGTGTGACTATTTTCCTACTTGGTTACTCTATTTCCAGCTGGGAATATATACAAGTGATCTAGATTTTTCCTTAAATAATTACTTCTCTTAATTCAGAGATAATTGGAAAAAAGGACAGACAGTGAGAAAGGATTCCTACATGCTTTTTGATGACTTATAAAGGCAGTATGAGCAAGTTTTAGTTCAGATTTAAAAAAAAATGTGCATGTTCAGGTCTTGTCTCTATGACAACTACATAACTAGTGGAATGATTCTCTCCCTCTCAAGACGCTAAGAAACTGAGTACTTTAGAGAGGAAGAGGTTTCAGTCAGACTGTTTACAACAGTTCAGTGTTGTTAACACCTATTTAAAGCTAATGGCTACTGAACACTTTTTGAGAGATGTCTTGTTCGACACAAAACTTCCTTCTTTGTTTAATTAAGAGACAAGACAAGATCCAAAGGGACATAAGAACTTTCATTGAGTCTTCAACAAATCAGACAACCAGACTAGATTTGATATTTGTGAGATGAAGAAAATTTGAAAAGCAAGCTATTTATTTAAAAGCCATGTAGATCCAGACCCTCTTCTAGGCATACATATTTCCAAATCAATTATTTTTCTTGCAAGAAAATAATTCTCTCCTTTCTCCAGTCAGAGGAAGTTTCTGCCTTTAGAAGTCCTTACTACAACAGCAGGTTTTATAAATGCAATAAACGACTCTCCCTTTCAAACAGTTAACAGAGGAAAAGTTAACATATTTGTCAAAAGTTATCCATCCCTCTGCTGTTTTTTCCAATCCACAGTGAAAACCATTATTATTTCACTCTATCAAGCACCAAAAAGAACTTTTAGTAGTAATATAATTCATGTAAATTATGAATAATTTATGCAAGTTAACATGTCCAAGACTGTCAAGTTCACATAATTTGAGCAGAAACAATTGCAATCCTGCAAGAACAAACTGGCAGATTATAGAAATGTTTGTGATGGATAATATACAGCAATGGATGTCTGTCTAAACCCACCAAGGAATAGTAAAAATATCAAGCTACAGTGGTAACTAGATAATGTTACTAACATAAGGTAATACAAATAACTAATGTTACGTGTCTCTAACTACAGTGGAAATAGCCTACACCAGTCTTAATTTTGCATAGGCTCTACCATTAGACTTTTAATACTAACTACTGTGCTTAGTGATTCTATTAGTACAGTTTTAACAAAGTTAAAGCATTCAGTAATTTGAAATGAGGGTTGCAAATCACCAACTCCAAAAATGCCATTTGTAGAAGGAAAGTACTTTCAAAAACTGAGCTAGAAACTTAAAAACTCAGCTAAACCATACTACAAAGCATATTTCCTTGTAGTCTTTTGGAAAGCACACTGAACAAAAGAGGTGATTTTAAACCCCTGAATGTGAAATATAGTTATTTTACCAGTTACTCTCTGATGCAACCGTAATTCTCCCATCCCCTCCCATATACTCACCATATCTGTGCTAACACTGGTTGAGGTAACCCAGACTGAAAAAAAAAGTTTCTAGCTTGATCACCTATAAAATAAATAGGACATTATTTCAGAAAATGCTAAAAATACCTGTCAGAGGAAAGAAGAAATAATGGGTCAAAAACATCTAAAGCAGCAACAGTAAAACCATAAATACTTAATGCTACGTGTACATAACAGAGTATGAGATTTAAACTTATGTTGTCAGTTGCAAACCTACCAGGTATTTCCAAACACACACATACTGCTGAAGTCTGCAACAGTCAGCACCACATGAACATTTAGGGCAATGGGAAATTCATGGTTCACAGTCCCTGATCTATATTAATGGCTCTCTTTGCAGAAATCATACGCCTTGTAAGAACAAGAACATCTTTTCTTCCAGAGAAAGCATGTATCAGTATGAACTCTTACCTTAGAATTTCTGGAAGTACAATGCCAGTCAGCTAGCACAAACTAAATAAAGTGGTCTTTAGCCTGATGTGAACCAGATAAGCTGCCATTAAAGAAAGCAAGGATATATTTCAAAGTCATTTTCCAACTATCAGTTAGAAGTGAGGATACCAAAACAACTACAAAGGATTAGGTATTTGAAAATGTGGCCTGTAAAGTAAAGTTGTAAACAGACTAGGAATAGCACTAAATATCAAAGGAGGTCAGTAAAAAAAGTATTTTGTAACATATCTGTCACGTAACAGGAGCAGAAACAATCAAATTGTATACTTGGAGGTGTGTACGTCTGTGACAACACTCTGCTAAGAATCCAGTTCTGATTTCACACTCTGGAAATCCTCCTCATGGATCTCAGCAAGAAAGATAAAACAGTTCTCTACCTTTCATTTCAATTGTGCATCAGAGTTTAGATAGCAATAAAGAAAACTAAATGCAACAAAACAAACTAATAAAAAACTAGGCCTCCTACTGCCTTTAAAACCAACACAAATTTGTTGTGTTCAGTGAAAATTTAGTAAAATCAGTACAATTCCTTTACTTGCAGCTTTGCTTCCCACAACTTAAATCAATTTTGCCATTTAGATTTTAAAGAGGTTATTCATGCTGATTTCACTAGTTTAAACAAACAGTTTCTGAAACAGACTTCAGTTAAATTGATACATCTTTATTTAAACAGATTTCTTAATCTATTAACATGTTAGCATGGTGGGTTGACCGCAGGCAGAAACCAAGCACCCAGCCACTCCCCACAGCAGGATGGGGAAGAGAATAAGGAGAGCAAAAGTAGGAGGACTCACTGGTCAAAATAAAGACAGTTTAATAAGTGAAAAATTAGGAAAAAAACCCCAAGTGATGCAAAGGTAACCACTCGGCACCTCCCTCAAGCTCAGTCTCTGAGCAATGGCTACCTTGGAAGACAACAGCCCCCACCCCAGTTTTTGTTGAGCATAGTGGTATGAGATAATTCTTCAGTCAGTTCGGCTCAGCTGTCCCTGCTCTGTCTACTTCCCAACTTTTTGCCCACTCCCAGCGTACTCACTGAGGGGTGCAGAATGAGAAACAGTGAAAGCCCAAGGCTTTGCAAGCACTGTTCAACAACAGCCAAAAGGTTGATGTGCTACCAACACTGCTTTAGTCACAAATACAAAACACAGCACCATACAGGCTGCTATGAAGAAAGGTAACTCCATATCAACCAGACTCAGTACAGCAAGTTAATTCACTGAGTACATTAAAAGCACTATGAATATGACCAGGCATCAGGGTGATTCCATATCCTGAACTCCACAGTTCGTAAGAGTCAGTTAGCTCTACACAACAAAACTCCTTCACAGAGATACAGTTATAAATTATTTTAATCCTACTTACAGAAAAATCAAGTGGCATAAACAGGTATATAGCTGGTAAACATCAGAAAATATCAGAAAATATGGGGTTGACATGACCAGGCATATGAAAAACGTGATATAACATGAGTAAGATCTGTTCAATTTTTTAAATTCTTATGCTCAAAGGTCTCACAGGCATCTCTGTACATATTTAAGCTTGTTAGTTAAGATTTAATTAAATGAAATTAGAACAGAAAGTTATTTCATTACCAGTGATAAATCCAGACGTTGGTTTCAGACTATGGAACTGTTGATCATGTTTAGCTCTCTCCTCCACAGTAATAGCCCAGATATCCAGGTTGCCTAGTCCAAAAGAAATGAAGAAAAATTAAGAAACATTATCTAAAAACTACATAATTTTTATTTCTGAGTGTAATTTTACCATATCATACTGGACCTCTTGAAACAACATACACACAGATGCTGCTCATCCAAAGTCTATAGCTGAAAGCTCCATGAATCCTCAAATAGCCAGTTAGGGCTTAGGATCTTAACAGAACTAAGTGTTACCAAATTAAGATGACAGCTGAGCACTGATTCACTTATCTGGTTCATATGAACCTTAAATTACAACCAGGCTACTCAAAGTGCAATCAAACTTACAAATGGGGTATTAAAAGACAACATCAGCATACCAGAGGATATAACACAACAGGTTCATAGCACTAGATATTTAGCGAGTGGGAGGTCATTTGCCTGTCAGAGCACATACAGCTGTAATGCAATTCAAGTTTTTTAACTGAAAATGTACCTCAAATAATCAGTTGTAACTATGTGGGTTTGTACTATTATAGGAGAAGAACTCTTGTCTAGGCAAAGTGTGATTCAACCAGACAGCAAACATTTTTCATGGGCCACAACAGCACAGGAAAGCGTGCTCATCGTTCTTCTGAGAATAGGAAATCCAAGTAAGAATACATTAATGGGACCAGCTTCTTCACAGAACACTTGTAAATTGGAGGTGAACATTTAGTGTATGTTGATATTTACTACGCTTTACAGTGCCAGCTTCTACAATCCTTTCTCCAGTTCCACCTCCATTTTTGCAGCAGTTCCTCTCCCCCTTCTTGCAGACATTTCACCTTCATCCCTCAAATTATTTGTACTCAGAGCAACCATATCTCAACTTCCACTTGAGACCTTTGATGAACTCCTTAACACTGTGTTTCAAGTTTGTCTCAACAATTCCTAACCAGTAAAACATCATGACTTCAACATCTGTAGAGTACATTACACTGGCACACCTTCCTGTAACTCCTACTGTATAGGAATGTAACGATACAAAGGCACCTGAGTTAATGGAATCACTGTTTCACCGAAATAATATTAAACAATTAAATGCAGACTTGTAGAAAAATAAGAGATCAAGCATTCATTCTGTCTCAGTGCTAAACTGTCAGGTTAAATTTCAGGTAATAAGGTCCCCAAATATTTACAGCAAGTATTTCAAACAGCTTACAAGCTGAGGCAGAATCAGACTCAGCAGTTATGAAGAACATGAGAATTTCCTGCCTCCTGAGTTTCTTCTATTTAAAATCTACTTTCATGTGGCAAAATGTACTTTGGAGAAAGGAAATGGACAAGGGGAGGAAAAACATTCCTTTAAATGGTAGATTTCAGTAATGAAAGAAAAGCCACATTCTTGGTAAAAAAATTATCATCAGTTTCAGATAACCTATGAGTTTCTAGAAGCAGACAGACTAATAGTATTTAATTCAAAGAAAGGATGTTTTAAGATTAGACCAAAAATCCCAGAATTTTTGTAAATAAGATCACAGAGGCACTGTAAACAGTTTTCATAGCAGTGCTCCCTGTGGGAATGAAACAGGACTCTGGATATGAACATCCCAAAACATAACAGTTCACGTCAGCAATTATCTCCCGCATCTTCTCATGAACCCTTGACAGGAGAAAAATGATGTTAAGACTTTATGGCTATGCAGACTAGCCAACTAAGAGCAGATGAACATCTCCCTGTATTGGAAACATGACTACTCCAGCCAAAGATCCTAAAGCTGGATGTGGCAGCTTACACAAAGAGGGAGAATTTCTTGAATATCATGTGAGGAGTTAAAAAAACAAAACAAAACACACATCACAACATGAAATCTGCAGTGGTTAGCTGGCTTGCTCTCTCTCAATTTGGGGTAAGCACGACTCCAGTACCAAAATAACCCTTAACACACCAACAAAAAAAACAGCTTTCCCTTTCCTTCTTAAAAGTAGGCAATAAAACCCAGAACTACAACTCTTACAGCATGAGGTTAACTAAAAATGTACTCTATTAACTATTTTAAAACTAAATTTGTTGATTTCTTCTCTGGAGTCCCTGTCACTAGAATAAATGATTGTCAATATTTACCCTTCCTGATGGGGATTTGGTTTGTACTGAAACAGTAGATTCTCTTTGTGGGACATGAACATCACAAGAGTCAATGTTAAAGCAAGCAAGCCTAGTAGCCTCTTCGGTTAGAAAAGTATGAATGGCATCTCTGGCATTGCCTCGTTTCCATCTTTTGATATTTGAGGAAACAATAAAACCTATGGGAGGGCATGAAGCACGATCTAACCCAACATCAAGACATCATTCATGGCTTCAAATCCTGGATGCCAACACAGAAGTTGTGGGGCTTTTCAATATAATTGGATACAAAGGAGACGGTCATCAAACCACAAAATTGACTCATAAGAAAACTATCCTTGAATACAGCAGCAAGCCCTCCAACCATCTTTTCTTCTGCATGGCTTAGAAATCACTTCATCTGCAAAAGTGAAGTAATCTGCTATGAAATGGGCATTTTTTTCTCCTGGACAAATCAACAGAAGGTCGGGCATACCACATTCTTCCCAGCCGTTCTAAAAATCCTACCATGCATATTCTTTTTTTTAATCAGTCATCCTTAAATGAGCAGTGTTCTGGAGTATCAAGAAGTCACCCCAATTTAAATGGTGGGTGGCATGCTGTTTCCATTCCTATTTCCCAAGCTGACTTAAAAGATTCTTTAAAAAGAAGTGAAATAAAAACAAAACCATCCTTATTGGTATTCCAAGCAGGGGGACACCAAATATTGCACATTTGTAGTGTGAGCTCTCCCAAGATTGAGATTGCATAATTCTCTTCTGCATCTTGTTTGGTGACTACAGGTAACAGAAAATGTTGCATTCTCTTAAGGATGATAGATAGATCTCCCCGTAAAAATTGGAATTTTTTTTCCACCCTTTGTTTCTTCTTAGAACAATCTCAGACTTTTGCTGTCATTCTTCTAAGAGGAGGTATGATGCTACTTGATAGGCTATCCATAGAAGTATGAATACCATAATGAACTTCCCTCGCACTGCATTATGAACTAAAGATGCTTCAGAAACTGCATTAGGCATGTACTTATTTCAACTTCCTCTCTGTAGAGCAGTCAGAAGAGAAATGTTGTTTGAGAAGAAATAGTGAACTTCTTCCTTCCTAAAGCCCCGTACTAGAGTTAACAGGATCCTGGACAACATATGCAAGATCAAAAGGTAATATACAAAGTTGAAAAAAAAGCAAGCTGCTATCCAGCTGTCATGCAATGAGAACTCTCTGATGACAGTAGAAAAGAATGCTTTGAAGACAAGATTTCCATTAAAAACATATATGCTTGTTTAAATATGGATACATGCAAAGCATATCCCTAACTCTAAACAAATGGAAATACGTCAGTCTGAAGAACCAGTTTTCATTCATATCATGACTTCTCTTAGACTGTGAAAATCAGGGTAAAATGAGGCTATTCACAACTTTTTATAAAACTTGAAAGGGCATCCTACTTGAAACCGTCCAGTCAGTTTATTTGATAAAATATTTGGTAGCCAGTTTCACTCTTAAACTGAGAAAATCTGGCATCAAACAAGATTTAATACCAGAGCGCTAGATTTAAGGATAACTGAGGCAATGAATGGCAGCTTCCAATTATACGGTTGTTCTAGCTACCACATGCACAGAGATGCTTCTTCTGTTGTGCTTTGCAGAGTTTTTCAGACAGGCAGAGATTGCATCCTATCAATTGTGTTTAACCAGAAGTGAGTTTCTCTAACAACATACTCTGAATAACACGTGTGTTTCCTGAAGTCTCCCAATGAAGTTTATTTCCTAGCTACACCCATCCCAAAAACTAGACTTCCATACATATCTTTATACATACACACACTTTTTTGGTGTGTATGTGTACACATATTTATGTGTATGTGTGTATACACAAACACACATATACACGCAGCGGGAATCATACCTGCACCTCCTTAACAGATGTAACATTTAAGTGGAACCAAAGTGGTTACTAGTTCTCAGCACTGAAATTTATCTTTGTAATCTTTCATAGGATCTGTTGTAAAAACGGGCTCAAAAATGCATTTCATGTGAATAGCAAAAAGTAATGTCTCTATTGCACTACCAGGGCCTTTCCTTGATCTTTCAGAAAGCCTGAAGTCCAAGATGCTATACCTTCCCTTGTTATAAATGGAAAGCTACAAAAATGCAGCACCTTCGTTCTAATCTATAGATGGGTTATGGGACAATAAGGAAAAGAAATTTGAAGTGGTAACATCCAAAGGCATCTGCTGTACTTTTCAGCAATGAAAATGGCCAGGAATCCTCAAAGAAAAAGCCTATCCACTTCTCAGCTACAATTAGTGCTTATAAAATAGTAATTTATAACATTTAAATAGCATTTTAGAATTTAATCTGAAAAAATACTACAACAACCAGGCAGGACCTAGCAGAGAAGGTTAAGACAGGCAAATAAAAACTGGGTAACTACAGAATGAGGCTATGCCCTACTGCCAGTGGCTGAATGGCCTGGATCTGCCCTGCAGTTACAGACCATGGGACTGTAATGGATCAATGCACAAAAAGGGATACAACATGGCTTTTCTGTTTGACTCTCCCGATATGTTCCTGCAAAATTTCATGTGTTGTCTAATCGATCTGCAAAAACATCACAAATCAGATAAAATATCATCTCATAAAGATAAATTATCCATAAACACTATCCATACAGAACATATTCAGGAAGCACTATGTTTATGTAGAATTTTTGCATATAAGAATAGTTCTGAATACACTATAAACAACTTACCTCCAAAAGGTGTTGGAAACTGAGCCATGGTTCTGTCACTTTTAGCTTGTTAATAGATGCCTGAAAAAGAAAAACAACACCACATCAAAACTATAGATAATCAGTTACAGTATCTTCCATTTTTAATGTATTTTCTGTATCACCATATAAACAATTAGTACAAATTGAGGTAATGAGAAAATAAGATCATATGAATAATACCTGCAAGAACTGTTATTTACAAGTAACTTGAGAACTAAATGTCCCACTTTTTGCATTATCCTATACATCCATTCGTGCCTTTTCAGCCTAGCAAACAGCTACATTTCAGTTGTGTTTCAAGAATGTCCTCAAAACAATCTTCATTTAACAATAACCACTGATGTAGTAAAGAACCAAGTTAAGTCAGCCACAACAGACCAGATCTCAGTGATGCTGCTCAAGGCTGCATTACTTCACTGGATGTTAGAGCTCTGCTCCTGCTCAAGAGCAAAACTGGCTCTATTTCAAACTGTTGAAAACATACAACATGGTCAACGATCTGGTTTTCATTCCTGACAGAAAAATTCATTAAATGCACTGTCTGGCTTAGAGTTCTTTTGTTTTAAGCAAAGCACATTTTAAAAAAAACAACACCACAAACCACTTGATTTGGGACTGCTTTAGCCTCAAACTAGCCCACAAGTTTAATAAGCACATCCAAATGAAAAAAAGTGCTAAAAGTGACATCACAAACAAAAACACGTTAGTTGATAGGAAGATACTGCTTGCTTTTCAAACAGAAGCAATCTACACAGTCTAGAAGCTCGATCTTTAAAGAAAAAAGGAAAAACATTTTTCTTACTCCACACAAAGCCTGACATGAACTGCCTGAGCCAAGAGGACAATAGCTAGCAACAGAGCCACAAAAACAATGAAAAAGCAGCTCTTGTCCTACTAGATTCCACTCATGTTTTCCAGGCAACAGCAGAAAATAAAAAGGAAACAGAATCAGAAGGAGAATAATTTAGCCTGCTCGAACAGCAGCAGAAATTTATCAATATCGCTAAGAAAAGGCATTAACTTGCATCAACAATTTCCTTTTGTCTGAATTTCTTGTTTGCTACCCTCCCCATCCCCCTTTCACACTTCCCACATACTCTTCTGGCTTCCATCTTGGGAACCTACTATATATACACTCCACAGATGTCATTGCAGAAAAACCCACAGCACTTTTGTAAGCCAGTCTCCCATCAGTTGTAATCTAGAGAACTACCAAAAACAATACTGATTTTTTTTTTCCTCATAATTTGGCAGAGCAACCAAGCGTGGTACATGACTCAGAAACCTTCTTCCAACTGCCAGGTAACACAGCCGACAATGCTTGCTGCGCATGAAATTCGCATCACAAAGTTTAAAAAAAAATTTTTTTTAAATAAATTAAAAAAAAAAAAAAATCACACACATACTGATCGCCTGTTCTGAAAACACTGTATCTGAGTAGTGCAGCCTTTCAAAAGCATTTCTTAAGTGCTAGAAGATCAGGTCTTTAATCTTTGTTAATGTTTCCTTCTTGTTGCAGGCAATACCTCTATTATGCTTCTATTTTTTAAAACTGCAAGCAAACCAGGAGGAGGCGGTGTGGAGGAAGAGTTCTCTGAACTTCCATACATGTACCCTTGAATCTTACAGCACGGGCAGTTTTTACACTCCAGTGCTAAAAAGGTAACAGAAGGAAGACCAGCAGAGCACAGATTCTTTTCCTACTTCAATTTCCCAGAGTATGCAGAAGGACAGGAAAAGCACTTGGGGCAACAACAGAAGGACACGACTCTTGCAAAGGAGAACTAGAGGGTGGGTTAGGGAGAGGTGGTAGTTGCTTTGTTTAGAGTTTGGGGTTTTCTTTTTGGAAGATAAAAAAAAAATATTGTACCTACTGGGACAGAAAAGTATATAAAAGGATTGAAAATGTTTAGCCACTTAAGGGAAGATATGCCTCCACAGCTTACTAGTACTCTGAAGGAACTGAGAGTTTATTCCTCTTTTACCTTCAACACATCACAAAGAAGGGAAGGAGTGGGAAGCCTCGAGACCAGCCCTGTGCTGGATGTCAAAGACAGCATATCTATGTAAAGGGGGGGGGGGGGGGGGGGTGGAGGGGGCGATGGGAAAGAGAGCAGAAAGTTATGTTTAAACTTGAGAAACTGAAAAACAAAATGAAATAGACTTCAGACCAACATACAGTAGAAAGCAAATAGAGGGAAAGATCAACATTATCCAGTGAGAGAATAATTTAAGTTTGCTGTTTACTGCCAAGGTAGGACCCAACCTCCAGAACCAGAGGTTTCATTTTACCCATGCCCAACATGACACCAGGGGCTCTAACTCTGTAGGAATTAAACTCTGCAGCTATGGACAGTTGATCCCAACAGCTCAGGCTTTGCTATGTATGAATCATGGAATGGTTTGGGTTGGAAGGGACCTTAAAGACCATCTAGTTCCAACCCCCCTGCCATGGGCAGGGACACCTTCCA
>NW_010227659.1:0-347 GCF_000690775.1 Eurypyga helias | reverse complement strand
CTCTCAAGGCCCCGCGGGATGGCATCCCTTCCCTCCAGCGTGTCGACCGCGCCACACAGCTTGGTGTCGTCAGCAAACTTGCTGACGTTGCACTCGATGCCGTCATCCATGTCACTAATGAAAATGTTATACAGGTCCCAACACTGATCCCTGAAGAACGCTGCTTGTTACTGGTCTTCACTCAGATATTGAGCCATTGACCACCACTCTTGAGAGCAACCATCCAGCCAGTTCCTTATCCATCAAGCAGTCCATCCATCAAATCCATGTCTCTCCAATTTAGAGACAAGGATGTCATGTGGGACACTGTCGAACACTTTAAACAAGTCCAGGTAGGTGACACCAGT
>NW_010227658.1:9140-19177 GCF_000690775.1 Eurypyga helias | reverse complement strand
TTATTATCTCCTCCCAACATTTGTGCTCCACTGGGTGCTGAACAAGCACAGACAACAGCCAACCCCAATCCCTGGAAGAGCTGCCAGCCTGATGAGTACAAGGCGGCAACCAAACCAAGTCATTTCCGGCCAGGGAATTGCTCTCTTGCAACCTTAAATTATTCATGAGCTCTCTTCGTAAATTATTAAGTTCCCAGTTCTTAGAATTAGCTCTTGGAGTTTACAGGATATGTTTTCAGATGCTCACATGTGTACTTGGCTGCCGTTCATCTCACTCAGAGGATGGCAACACAGCCCTTCAGAGTTAACCGTCCTGTATTTTCTTTCTTGTTAGAATTTTCTTTTGCCTTCTTTGCTCTTTAAAAGGACAACTACCAAAGGCAGGCAAGGGAAAGGGAGGCTAAAATACTTACATCAACACTTAACCATGTCTTAGACCACTCAAATTCCTCCACTCATCCCAAGGGCCTGTTCAATCCTCTGCTACTAAATAACTGGTTTCAGTTATTTTATTCCAGTGCAAACAAAAAGAAAACCAAACTTGGCTCTTAACCAGGACTCTTATCCCCTGTGCTGGGAGACTTTGACCATCTCGTGTTTAGTGTCTGCAGGCCCATGGCCAGAGAAACCAACTTACATTTCTGCAGTTACCCAGGTCAGGAGAGTACCCCTTTTCTTCAACTGCCAGTGATGTCTATCCTCAGCCCCATCCTGGTGATTGCTGTCCTAAACACAGAAGTTAATTCATAAATAGCAAAATTTTATGGTACTGCTTATCTACATTGCTTAATCAGTATTGCAATTCACCTGAAAGGTCACTGAGGATTATTGTCCCTGTTAGGACACACCAACAGATTCATGCCAGCATTTAAAAAGTGGATGTCACAAGTCACATCATGTTTCATTGAAGTAGAAGGTGTCCCTGCCCGTGGCAGGGGAGTTGGAACTAGATGGTCTTTAAGAACCCTTCCAACCCAAACCATTCTATGATTCTATGATAATTTGGAATCTCTTATTGCTAGTAAGAGAAGGGTAACAATGTCATCCTTCGCAGCAATATTGTAAAGGAGATATTACCCACTGTCTGTCAGTTCCCCACGTATCAAGTCTCCTTTTGAAGCATCCAGTGTTGACAACTGAGAAAGGCATCACAGTGAATTAGGTGGATTGCAGGTCTGACCTGACTTGGCATTTCCTGACCTCCTGCTTTTCCAGAGGTGCTGAGTATCCACAGACATCATCCATACAGGTATCCAGAATTTTTTCATGCTGGCCACAGGGACACATGCACAACACAATTAAGCAGAGGAAAAGCTTCATCTAGAAATATCATTAATAAGATCCTGAAACCCAGCAAACTGCTGCCTAACGCTAGGTAATATTGCCTCAATTTTCAGAATAAGCTAGCATTTCTGTCTTGTCACACTTGTAAAATGGACTCTCTTGTGACTGTGCAAATCACAACTTTTTCCTTCTCCCATTCTAATTGGATACTGTCTTCCTTTTCCTTTCCTTTCCTTTCCTTTCCTTCCCTTCCCTTCCCTTCCCTTCCCTTCCCTTCCCTTCCCTTCCCTTCCCTTCCCTTCCCTTCCCTTCCCTTCCCTTCCCTTCCCTTCCCTTCCCTTCCCTTCCCTTCCCTTCCCTTCCCTTCCCTTCCCTTCCCTTCCCTTCCCTTCCCTTCCCTTCCCTTCCCTTCCCTTCCCTTCCCTTCCCTTCCCTTCCCTTCCCTTCCCTTCCCTTCCCTTCCCTTCCCTCTCATTCTTCTCTATGTATGCTGTGGATTTACACTCGGTGTACCTGAAACTTGTTCCTTGACATAGACTTACCTTTCTCTGCCTCTTGATGTACACACTTTCCTTGTTGGTCTGGCTGTGCCTCCATACAGCTATTCTTGCAGATATTTGCTAGCCTTCACCAGATCTTGTCAGTTTATTCTCCCAAACTTACTCTACGTGTTCTCTGTACTCTTTTTGCACGTCATATCGTTCAACTTACTTTATAAACTTATAAGAAAGACTTGGAAAACCTGCTGTGACAAGTTATTAACGCAACCCCAGAGCTTCCAAACTGAAACTTTGGTTATAGTGTTGTGTTACCATCCTTACCTTTTCAGTGCATTAATGTCACAAACAGGTTTTTTCCTATTTGCTTCAAACCCCTGAAAAAGCCAGCTCATGACCCACAGCTTTAAGCTGGATACCTGTAGCTGTGGCTGTCCTGAGAGAGACAGCCAGAGTTCGTTACCCAAGCAGCTTCAGCAATGGCTTCCATCCTGAAGGAGCTAAGAAGCAATATGAAGGATGTGGTAAAATTTTGGAGCAGAGTTCATTCCTTATTTCTGGGACTTCCTTCTCTACTATTTCCAAATAATTTTTGTGGGTTCTTTTTTCCCTCTAAGGGAATAAATCTTTATTCTGGAACACTAGAAATATTTTTCCTGTACCAACAGAGAAGTCTGCATTTAGAATCACAGGAACTTTATCCTATCACTTGTCACTTGGGAGAAGAGACCAACCCCCATCTCACTACAACCTCCTTTCAGGTAGTTGTAGAGAGCGATAAGGTCTCCCCTGAGTCTCCTCCAGGCTGAATACCCCCAGCTCCCTCAGCTGCTACTCACAGGACTTGTGCTCCCGACCCTTCCCCAGCTCCGTTGCTCTTCTCTGGACACGCTGCAGCACCTCAATGTCCTTCTTGCAGTGAGGCGCCAAAAACTGAACACAGGATGGGAGGTGCGGCCTCACCAGTGCCCAGTACAGGAAGACAATTCCCGCTCTAGTCCTGCTGGCCACACTGTTCCTGATACAGGCCCGGATGCCATTGGCCTTCAAGGCCACCTGGGCACATGCCAACTCATATTTATCCAGCTGTTGACCAACATCCCCAGGTCCTTTTCCTTTGGGCAGCTTTCCAGCCACTCGTCCCCACGCCTGTGGCATTGCAGGGGGGTCATTGTGATCCAAGTGCAGGACCCGGCACTTGGCCTTGTTGAATCTCAAGCAGTTGGACACATCTGTGGACACAATCCCAACAGGTCCCAACTGTGCCATGTGAAAAACTCACCCTCCCTTCCTCACACTCAGTTGCTTGTCATTACTCTTAGTCAGAGAACGACGTACTGATCAGGTAGCCAGCTGAGCCAATCTGCTCCCTGTGAAAATATGAGATGGGATAGTGGTTAATTTCTTTAAACTGTCTGGCTTTTCGTGTCTAGGATGAATTAGGGAGGAATGCAGCAGGCAGATCTAAGGAGGATCCAAGGACCCTCCACCTGGGGGGAGGGTGGTGACAAGAGGCATTCCACGTTCTGGCAATGACAATCTCTCAAGTAACATTGCTGAAGCAAGATGCACGTCCCCAGCCTCAGCAGTGCCACATCAGACAGAGGAGCAGATCCACTGCTTCTCCTCATCTCCAGTCTTCTTAATAAAGCTGCAGCCTGCTAAAGAGCTGGGCCATGGAATACATTTGCAAGGAGGCTGCAGTCCTCCCACTCTTCCAACAAATGGAGTCAATTAGCAGTTCCTCCCCAGGGCTGCTGAGAGGATTTCTGATCTGTTTGTACAACAGTAAGCAGTCTGAAAGCCAGAAAATAGTGTTGTCGTGTCAGTCAAAAGCTGGCATCAACAAACCGGTTCCCCGCATCTAAACAAAGCCCTTTTAGGGTCTAACTGAATTTTATTTATCTTTTGTGGGTTTTCATTTATTTACCACAGCTTTCCACTTTTTAGATGCTGATGGACAAAGGCAGTACAAAGTAAAAAAGGAAAATCTGTATTTAGAGCATTTTCACATTTTCAGTCTTAGAAAGTAGCAGAAAACAAGGGGGAGGTGCTTTTGAAAATGCCTCATTTTGGGTTTTCACATACAGGCATTTCAGATATGAATTAGTGCCCCTGTTGCACTGTACTCTGAAACATCTCTTATTGAATACATTGCCAGCAGCGATCAGGAATTATCAGAAGCCCAGTAATTACAGGAGAAAATACCTGAATTAGTAAACCGTCTCATGTCCACCCATTCATGTTTGTGTCATGATCTCATTCTGCAAAATCCTCAGCTCCCTCAGCATCTATTGAAACTGCTAAGCATTACAGCAGATGCACATATCACCTTGAAGAGCAAAGCCTTTAGCTTTTGTTGCTTCCGAAGGTATGTTGTTTGCTATTTGGCACAGGAAATTTTTGCAGAGCTGTGAATTGATCCCACTCAGATGCTGACCTTCACTTTGTTCAGACATAAACCAGGAAGAGAAATGAATCTACAGGAGAAACATAATTGAATTAATTTTATTTTCTTCCGGGTGACAGAGTTCATAGATAGCATTTATTTCCACCTTCAGGCTACACAGAAAGTCATTGCCAGGCAGGCAGCTAGAGAAGCTGTGTGCTTACCAGCTAAAAAGCATCCAGAGGAGATGATCTCAGCCCTCCTGAGACCTTCCTCCCCGCCCTGTGATGGGTAAATGGTTCTATTCCCAAAACATGAGTGTGAATGAATTTGGTGGTCTTAAGTTAAACTCTACATCTCCAGACTGACCAGATAAGGAGAACCGTGGTTTGTCATGCAATGTAGGCTGGTTTATGTGCAAGACAGTATGCTAAGGTAAAAACAGAGCAAAAGAGACTAAAAGTGCAGAGGAGGTCAAGGTAATCCTGACAACTTTGCCGTGAAGGGACAGGGAAGAGGTTTGGTAACACCTGGTGTGATCATTACATTTTCTTCAATTTACAGCCATTCAGCTCAACTGACAGAGACAAAAATAGTCAGACTCCAAGTTCTTGCAGAGTTCCTTGAACTGGTAAAAAAAAAAAAAAGGGGGATCTTACTTCAACAAAACTGAAAGCTGTGAATTAAGTCACAGCTTTGAGGATGGTGCCTCTCTGCTGTAAGAACATGTCCTTGGCCTAGGACACAGTTTCATAACCAAAGGCTTTTGGTGCATGCCTGAGGGGTTATCTGTGGGTTATGTATGGCCACTGTAAATCCGACTAGGAGGGAGTATCACTGCAGATCTATGAGGAAAGGGAGAGAGCATGAGAGAGCTCACGAGGGTCTCTCATGAGGGTTTGGGAGGGGGAGTTCCACCCCCCTCTACAGTAAGCCGGGAATGTGAAATCTCTGCGAGACTGGGGTTTTGATGTTAGCTTCCAGTAACAAACATTTTAAGGTAAAGTGACCCTTAGATAATCTTTGAAAGAATATCTGCTTGCATTTATACACCCAAGTAACAGAGCTGGGGTAAAATCTCCTCATGCTTTTTCTCCTAGCAGAGGAAAACCAGGAATCCATTAGAAACACTGGCAGAAGACCTGAGTCCAGACTGGCTGCAGACTGTGTGCAGACTGATGCTTGTTTGGACATCTTTCTGTTTTTTTTCTTTATTACTGAATTTAGACATGACTTTAAAGGGGGGGTCGGGGTGGGGGGAAAGGCAGAAACAACCAGTTTGACCTTTTCTTTCAAGGTCTGATAATTTTTCTGTTTCAGACTTCTATTTACCTTAAAAGATAGGAGCATTTAGGACAGTTAGCTAAAAAACAAAAAGAAAAAAACAACAATGTGCTAAGAAAACTGAGGAAGGGATTATGCTGCTATGGTAAACAGATCTGTGTGTTTGAGTTTTTAGATACATGGTTCAGGCTAGTCCTTTATTTTCTTGCCAGGTCTGCCACAGCTGCTCCATCTTTTGCTGCTTGGCCTCTCTCTTTACTCAGGCTACTAATTTTACAGATTGGCGAAAAACATTTCCTTTTGGCCTCATGGCACTGTCTCCCTCTGGAAAAAAAAGAAAACAAAAACAAACAAAAAAAAAACCCAAGAAGATCTTTCTAATCAGTACATTGTTTCCTTTCTATAGGGAAAAAAAGAAATCAATCATCATAGTTATCTTAAAGCCTGAAATTTGATCAAGAAAAGCTCAAGCCATCCATCCTCACACAGTTATAACAGTGGAGGGTAACAGCTGTACCATTGCTACCTGGCCAGTGGCAATTTTGATTACTGGTGACAACATCCTTCTGCTAACTGTCAGCTTGAGTGACAACAACGTATCATTTGCTGTAGCTTGGGAGAATAGCAAAGTGTATTTATTGCAAAGACAGCAAGATTACACACTATTTTCAAGTTAAATTTCGGGAGGGGTTTCTGGGTTTTGGGTGGGTTTTTTTGTTTGTTTGTTTGTTTTAGGCAGCAAAAGTTCTGTTTATAATATTCTATAATAAGGAAAGCAAAGTGGCTATAGGTGCTTTTTATGTTCCTGTATTAATCTTCTGGTCATTCAGACACATTACAGAGTCTTCCAGATGTTATGTATGGCCCATGGGACAGTTTCAAAGTATCCAGTTTTGTGAGTTAATTAAATGTTAATGTAAGGGATAATCCTAGTTTTACAAATTATTAAGGAAGACTCTTTGCAGATGATAGTTTGAGATAGACTCCAAAAATAAGTTGAATGAGGAAGTTCACAAGGGAGGTAATCTTCATGAAAATGAGGGATGTCATCTGCCCCGGGTTGAGTAAAATGCAGGCTCTAAATAACACTCATGAATGCAAAAGAAAACCCATAATTAGAAAGTTGCTTAACAAATAGGATGAGAAATGGCTAGTTTCCTATTTCTTCTCCAGGTGCAAACAAAAACTCAACATATCTGTATACTTGGAAGCATCTCTCCTGTTGCCTGTTTCCCACTTACTCTACTTTCAGAGTTTGTATTTTGTTGTCTTTTCTGCCTCTTTTTCTTGCAGAAGAGTCTGAGTACTAAAAATCCAATATTTTATAAACAGAAATGTGTAAAAATCATAAGAAGCTGCAATAATGGCAATTAAATGAAAATACAAATGTTATTAGCATGGTAGATCAGGCTTGGTCTAATCCAAGGAGATAGGCTTGCTTCACTGAGACTCATAGGGAACACTCTTTTCAATTGTGCTTACCAGAAGATGAGAAGAACAAAAACTGCAGAGATAACTGTCATCTGGTTGTCTTGCTTGCTTGACTGCTTGCTTTTTATTCTGGAGGAAGAAGAGACATTTATAGTGGAGAAAAGACAAGGAGAGTAACTCCAAAAGTGACATTCATCCTTTTTCTTGACTTAAATAAGAGGCAGCTAATAATCAATGTGTCTGCTGTGAAGCAGAAAAGAAATGGGAGAAATGAATGGCTTTCCTAGCCATAGCATGGTGGTTAAAGGGGGGTTCAGATCTGAAGTAAGCTGAAATTTCACTGAAGACACAAAGGGACTCCAGTGACATTCTATACTGGGATATTGCAAGGCACTTTATTGAATACCATTAGATAAAGAGAACTTATAAACCAACTGTGTATGTTGGGTATCAGCAGAAAAAATAATGTATGTGCTAACATGGAAATAGAAAGAGCATCTATGCTGATTCTATTAGTCACATGTAGTGCAGTGCCAGGACTCATAGCACCACAATCACCCACCCCTCTTGCCTCATTAGCTGTGGACATTTGAGTGTATACACTTACCTATTTCAAAGCCAGCCAGCCCTTCGTCATGCAGTAGACTGGTAAGCATTTGGGTAGATCTAATCAACACAAACCCCACAATTCCATTCTGCCGAATACATTGCCAAACATTGACAGGAAAAGTAGAATCCAATCCTTATTAGATTCATGAGGGCAGAGTTCACAGTTTGAAATGACAGTGGAACCTTTATTATTGTACTGTATGCCTTGGGCTACCTGTGCAGGTCTACCAGCTGATTACTGATTAGTCCACCTTTTGTCCTGGATCCAGCTGTGCACTGACACTCTGAAAGCTACCATTAAGAAGGATAAATCCTCCTTGATCAAATTTATCAACCATGTTGAAATGTTTACCAATGTCAGAGATTTACCTGGAAGGTGTTATTCCTCTAGCTACCTAAGGGAAAAACATTTGAGTTTACCTGGTTGGATCACGCAATATACTAGGTCTATAATGCATCCTTCCTTAGATTATTCCTTCTTCTCTAACAGTAAGAGCAATCATATTTAACCTACACATCACTGTGAAACACTAGGGCAAACTCGATCTTTCTGGGTTTACTAAGGTGGTTCCCCTCTTGCACCAGCAGGTCCTGAAGCTGACTGCAATGACCCTGGTTGCTGGGCCAAGCTTCCTTCTTGTTTTGAAGAATTGGGGACATCCGAGACTTAATGCTGTCAGTTTCTCAACAAAAGGATGACTCGCATCAATAGCTAAATCCCATCTTAGCATGTATTTTGCATGGTGTCACAAAAAGGATGTTGAGATAGACTTGAACAAAGTTTTATCTGTGAGGTCTTTGGCTAGTCACATACACTGATTTCAAGGTTTCCATCAAGAACAAGAAATATTAATGATATTTCACCAGGCTTTTCCCATAAGCTTGGATACTTTTCATTAGGACCCCTCATGACTGTTCCCACTATTAGCACTGACTGGAGCTTATTTTGATCAGCTGCAGGTGCTGCCCAATCTTCTGTTGTCAATCTTTGTACAGGCACATCATTGAGTAATACTTATTGGCTATTTAATTTATTATTATCTACATTGTTATTAACTGAGTCCCGGTTTTCCTCTGATGTAAACTAAAAACTTCAAAATAAGGACTAGGAAAAAGTAGGTAACAAAGAGCCAATCCCATGCAGGTGGCAATTGCTTCACATTAGAAACTTGACATAACAATAATATTGGGGTTTCCAGGTGTAAGATGGTAAAAATAACAAGACAACAACAGCAGCATGAGAACTACAGTGGGTAAAGGTAGACTACAGGGCTGCAAATAGAAGATCCTTAGCATTTCGAAGGTTAAGGCACTAGGCAAGGATGATGTTCATAACCAGAGAAGGTGGACTTTACAAGTGCTGATTTTTATTTGAAAGACAACTGAGAAGTTCAATAACGGCAAACATTAGGAAACCTTTCCCACCAGTCTGCCAGTCACTTCATTTTACTTTAGCTGTTCTGCACCAAATCCACTCACAAAGTATTAAAAGATGTGTACATCCTGGGCCGCTTGAAGAAATAGCTACTTGACCTAAATCCTACTGTTAGCTGAGCTGGTCTTAGAGTTGGAAATGCTGTGCACCTGCAGAAGGTAAGTTGGGAGTTGTTCATTCATACCTTTGAATCCTTGAAGATCATCAATGAATTCAGGGAACATACTGAAAAACAGAAAGTTGGTTTTCATCATACAAAACCCCACATTTCTCTAAGAAAAGGCACAATGAGAAAGGCTACAGAAGGATCAGAACATTGTGCACTGGCACTATGGCAAGCCACAAATGTGAAGGAAAGCAGAAAATAACCTTCCTCCAAAGCTCCTTGTCCCTGTAGCAGATGGCTGAGTGCATGCACCACTGGACTGGCACTTTCTAATCATTTTCCTCTCCATCCAGTTTATAGCAAATGGTAGTTATTTCAGCCCTTTTAACATGTCTGGTTTTGCAGAAGAAAGAGCTCCAAGCTATATTTGGAGAGATTCTTGATAGTTTTAATAATCCAAGTGAAAAACTGTTTTTGATGGCTTTTGGGGCCATTGCCAGAATTGTCATGGACTGCGAGAGAAAGGACAAACGTGGTGTGGAATTTGTGAAGATTGCCAGAGCTTCAACCCTTCTTGGCTGATGTAAAGCACAAAGCAGAGTGATGGGTTTAGTAAGGGTTGTTAAAGCTTTAAGGCACTAGTCAAAGTGTGTGTGCATGTCTGTGCAAGCGGAATAAAAATAGAAGCAAAAGCTGATTCTGTAGAAAACTAAAAGTATGATTTAGAAGAACAACTAATTCAGTCATTCCATCTTCCTAGAGCCTGGCTTTTCCATTTGCATTTCTGCCAGATACCCTAGCAACAAACACTAATAATAGCAATGGCCATCCACCATAGTAAGACTAACAAGCAAACACACCTATGCATGCTAACCCTGAACAGAATACATGAAATCAGAAAAGGCTTGCTCCCATAAAGACAAAAATTAATCCTATAAGGCTGAATGCAAACCATTTACAGAGTTTGTACAGCCTCTACTCTTTTTGATATAAAGGGGGGGG
>NW_010227658.1:0-9118 GCF_000690775.1 Eurypyga helias | reverse complement strand
GGGGCAAGGGGGGGCGTTGTGGTGTGTGTTGAGCAAGCAGCTGTGTGGTACTTGATTGCCTACTGGGGCTAAACCACGACGATGAGGTGCAGCTGAAATTGATGGCATTACTGTAGCATGAAATGAGCCCAAAACTAATATCAAGCCTTAAGTGTGTAATCCATAACACACTAAAGAGGGCATTAATATATAGGGTCCCAGACTATATGGCTTCATATGCAAACCTGGTACCATTCCCAGGTGTGCCTGGTGCAACATAACATACTGGTATCTAAGTCAAAAGTAGAACATCTTCTTTCATCACACTTGCTTATGCCAGAGACATTACCTATGCCTTAATTTGGGAACACTCAGCGATTGAAGATGTGTGTTGGAAATGTTATCTAATTAAGCCTTACAGAGTTCCAGTGCGGTAGGTAAATGTTATCATCACCATTTGAAGTGATGGAAAAACTGAGACACAGATGTTTAACGAGTTGCCCAACCAAGGTCACCCTGGGAGCTGCAAACATCCCGTAGTATAAGCAGACAAACCTCAGGAGAATGAAAGTGAAGAAACCTCTAGACAAGGGTTTAATACTACTTTTATTTTATTTTATTTGGATTTGAAGTTGTTTGCATTCTACACATGACTGAAACAGACTCTAATTCCTCATGCTGGCTGCAGTGTTCACAAGACCATGGCTTTTCAAAGCCTCTTCATCACTGGAAATACTTACTAAGGTCTACATTTTCACAAATTGAAAACCATTCTCCTTCTGTCAGTGATTTTCTTGTGCTGTGACCACTCTGTAAAATTGATGAAGCCCTTCCCTATGGTGTATTTCACAGGAGTGGCACAAAAAATGCTGCACGGTATTTAAAATATTTAGATACTTGCTCAGACTTGTGAATGCGACACATAAATTCCTAATAGAAGAGGAAATCCTTGCTATCATGCCCTCACTGCTGCTGAATCTGCAGCAGCAGAGTCCTGATGTGATCAAAGTGAGCGACTTGGCTATTCATGCCATGGCACTGAAGAACACAAATGCTCGTTAGCTCCATCAGCCTCCCAAGACTGCAGAGTCTTATACTTTCAGGCTCTCATATTTCCCATATCAATGAATGAAGAAATGAAGATATCACTCCAGGTATTCACTGATTTCCCACGTGCTCAGCTCATTAAGAGTAACTCCCTTCAGAAGTGCCAGATGTGAGTGGCTCAGCAGAGCATCTGGGGTCAGCAGTCTGCCTCCCTGGAACTGGGGTGAAAGAGGAATGATAAAGAGAAGGAGGAACACATAGCCCACTCGGGTTCTTTAGCATTCGTTCTCCTAAGTTTATTCTCAGCTGACAGTAAACTATTGTAATTGTCCGTCAATAGTCATCCTGGAATGTTTGCTTGTGTCCTCTTGTTTTGTAAGCTTGCACAGAGGTTGTAAAATCTTTTAGGATGGGCTTCAAATGACAGCCAGAAATTCAGGAAAAACAGCTGTAAGCAACTTGTAAGGAAACCCTGTGCAAGAATCTTGGGTTTAATTGTCCTCAAATAAGGATGACATCTTTCACCCTGCTCACCTCAGGACTTGTTTTGGGTTTCCAGCAGCACCAGGGACATGCTGAGAAGGTTAGAAGAGACTTCACTTTTCCACAAAGTGCTCTGAGATTTCCCATAGCCCTACTGAACCGTGCCTTGGAAAGATGTTCAAATGGAGGGTTTTCTCAAAACTGGAAGGGAGAAAACACAACAGACAACTATCATTAAAAATATGTGAAGGACTTGAGCAATTTCCAATATTCTGCATGACCATAATTTCCAGTCCCAGGCAAAGTGCTAGTACTTTTCAGTATTTTTATTTGAAAGGATTTTTCTCTCCTTGATTTGGTTTTGTTTTTACAATAAGCAATAGCCCAAAATTTATAGCACAGACACACTCCCAGGAATTTTGTTCCTCACCAATCTGAGCATTTTCAGTGTTTCTTTCCACATTGAGCAATACCTGGGAAGATTGTTTGAATTTTTAGACCAGGCAGAAGACCATGAACTTCCTTAAGGTAAGCTGCCAGGAAATCTATAGGCAACTGAAAAATAATTTTCTCTTCTGTCAAGAGCTACCAGCAAATCCTTTACTGTGCTGAGAAATGGTTCTTATTGTCTGGCAGAAATAATAATGCTTAATTCAAAAAATTTTATTTGATTTCTTCCACCTCAGGAGCTCAATAACAAGAATGTAAACAAGAATGGGGGAAGCAAATTGTTATGCTACCTCACTGTTTCTACCATGACAGTCTTTCTGGGTAGTCCTCACATTCCCTGTAAAGACATCTTGAATATTGCTACTGGAGAAATATCTCTTTTAAACATCATCTTCATTAATCTGAAAACTGATATCAGAATGAAATATTGGACCATAGCACTTGAGAACATAAAAAAACAACATGAAATTTTAATGTTCTTACTGCAAATTTAGACTGCACATTCCAGTTTATGAAAACCAACTTGGGACAAAAGGGAGAAGTGGATTTGTCTCAGCATGACAGGCAATGATTGTAAACAAACATAGTTCCTTCTCTTTCACATCTGAATATTATCTATACCTACCTAAAAGTACACAAAGGATCAAAAAGTATTTTCTTCAATTATGGTGTCTGCTCCTATGATTGTATGGATGCCCTATCCCCAGAAATGTCCAAGGCTGGGTGGATGAGGCTTTGAGCAACCTTGTCTAGTGGGAGGTGTCCCTGCCCATAGCAGGGGGGTTGGAACTAGATATTCTTTAAGGTCTCTTCCAACCCAAACCCTTCTATGATTATACAATTTTAATACAAATCCACATTGTATATAAATTACACATAACCAATTTGTAATCTCTCTTGTTTCTCTGCTGCAACACAGTTAGTTAAGAGCTACAGCATGGGAATTTTTTTCTCTCTCTTTAACTGATTTTTCCAAAATGCGTATTTTTGTAGAGCAATTAATCTTTGAATTTGTCTTGAATTTGCCAGAAGTTTTGTTTTTAAATGTCAAGAGAGAGACAAATCAGGAATGAAAGAAAGACAACAAGAAAAAAAAAGGCAGAAGGGAATACTCTTCTCTATCTTCCTTAACAGCACTCCTGGCTAGGGAGGGAGTTGTTCGAAAAAGCTCCACCACTTTCTTCCTTACCACCATCCTGTTTCTGCCCTGCACCTTTGTGTTCCACACCTTCACCCAATTCTTCATTTCTGTTGTTCTACTTTTTTTTAGAGACTCCCAAAATATAGATCTGTTGAGTGGATAAATCAGAAAAATAAGGGTGGAAGGCAGATATGGGCTATTGCCCCTGCCTATTCTGCTCTTTCTACTTTGTTTTTAATCAATATGGCTTATCATTCGTTCAAATTCCTGAAGACACTTTCTTTTCTTCTTATGCTCATCCTTAGAAACAGGCTAGAGGCTACATGTATCATCTGTTCTACAGATTGCATCTTGACCTTCATTTTATAAAATTTGAAATTAAATGTCTTGAATGGAAAATTTTCCATTCTTTGAGTCTAACAGTCATGATCCTCCATTTCATGTATTTAACCTTCATTTCAGGCAGGTATGTAACCTCTTCCTTCTGTCATACCTAAAACATACAAAGTATGTCAAGGAATAGCTCAGTCATAAAAATGAAACATGCAAAGAGTGGGAGTAAAACCTTCTGAGAACAAAAGAAGCCTAGAGCTCGGTAGAGCAGAAGTGGTAGGACACACAGAAAGGCTGCTTTCAATACCCATAATATTGCAAAAAATCTGGCAACAGCATATGTGGGGTCATTCTAGTGACAGAGGTCTGGTCTTCAAGCAGTGGTTTTGTCCTGCCATTTCTGCTTTGGGTCTGTTTTCAGCACTTCACCTTTCAAAACAGAACTGTACCCCCACATCATTCCTAGTGTCACCACTGAGGAGGAAGCAGCACCATGCAGCTTCCTCCAGCAAGCTCGATTATGTTTCTGTCTGGAGAAATACAGGAAAATTAACAATAACATCAATTACTCTCTTTTGGACTGCTAGTTTAACATGTCCACAATTACAAAAGACTTCATGTTCACAGTCTGAAGCATATCCAGGTTTGGCAATATAATCCAAATTTTGGACTACTAGAATATCAGTATATATTTATGATAATCACCATACTTCAAAATATAACTAGAAAAATCAGAGGAAAGATTTGTCCATCCCAATGCTACTCTACTGGGCTTCCTGCCTCATTGCCCAAATCTGAGATGATCAGATAGTTTAAAAAATATCTGAAAACACAAAAACCTTGAAATGTATATGACACAAGGGGGTTCATAGTTTAAAACAAATTCAGATTAGAACAACTGTAAAGAAAAACACAAGAGATACAGATCTAGAAGTCAGATGTGTGCCTGAATAACTCACACATCTTAATACTTGGCAGTACTATTTCTCTGGGTCCAGTTTGAGGATGATCCTTAGGAAGCCTTTCTCAGATGTCAGAAGAGGTCCATCACATCTCTTCTGAAATCTAGACAAAACGATCTGCATTTTGCTCCATATCTTGTATCCTTACTGAAAATCACAGAATCATGGAATGGTTTAATTTGGAAGGGACATCCAAAACCATCCATTTCCAACCCCCTGCCATGGGCAGGGACACCTTCCACTAGACCAGGTTGCTCAAAGCCTCATCCAGCCTGGCCTTGAACACTTCCAGGGATGGGGCAGCCACAGTTTCTCTGGGCAACCTGTTCCAGTGCCTCACCACCCTCTCCAGGAAGAACTTCTTCCTGATATCCAAGCTAAACCTCCCCACTTTCAATTTAACCCCGTTACCCCTTGTCCTGTCACTACAGGCCCTTGTCAAAAGTCCCCCCCAGCTTCCTTGTAGCCCCTTCAGGTACTGGAAGGTCCTATAAGGTCTCCCCGGAGCCTTCTCTTCTCCAGGCTGAACAAGCCCACCTCTCTCAGCCTGTCCCCATAGCAGAGGGGCTCCAGCCCTCTGAGCATATTCGTGGCCCTCCTCAGGGCTCACCCCCTGGAAAACACACAAAAGATCTAAGGAGGGGTTATTCGATGGCAGGGAGTAACTGCAAAACTGAAAGCAAATACAGATTTGATTAACAAGGCAGAGAGACCTAAACCAGAAAATGTAACTTTCTTTGTGAGAGGCTTTTGAAGGCTGTTGTTAGAGCCTTCTCATTTGGCTATTTTATTTTTCCCTTGACAGCTCTTGGAACTAGTGTCTATAATTTCATCTCTGTCACTTATGAAGTGGAGCAGATTCACACACCAATGTGCATGATTCTCCATAAAAATTAACTTCTGCTTCTTAGCAATTTTTATGTTAGTAGGATCAAATAATTTTTAACAGAATCTACTGTTCCTCGCTCTTCAAGTTTTCCCACCAGACAGTTGCCTTATTTGTTTCTTTTTTCTTCTAGATAGATAGAAATTGCAACCAGCACATGTACTGACCAGCCTTTGGGAAGGGAACAAGCACCTCTACCCTTCTCCTTCTTTATATCTGGAATGTTCCTTGGGACAGGGCTGCCAGCCATCACTCCAGGCCATACGGTAGTTCATTTCTCCTCTCTATTGCACTTACAGCTCCCTAGATGACAAATTCATGGAGGAGTTTTGCAGCATTTACTGAATTGTGAGTATGAGATTAAATGCTATACATCAAGTCTTATTTTTAATAACACTGGTTATAGTAAACTCCTCTTTATGATAAACAATTATCTCTTCCCAGTTTCAGTTGCCTTCCAACCAGCCTCTCTCAGCCAGTTCCTTAGTCTTAGCTTTTCACTTATGAAACTCGGACCTTGGAAGTCAGCAACAACCAGTATTATAATTTTTTCAGTCTGAAACTGGTAGCCTGAACTGGGTATGAAATGCTTCGTATACAAGGAGGTGGGCAGATAGCTCCTTCCACTCCACGAAATAAAGTTTGGCACACCTGTAACACAGCAAAATGCTTAAAGGTCTGTATCGTTACAATACAAGATAGGCTTAGAAGTAATTAACCGTTCATCACATAGCAACAGGGTGTATTATAGAGCACCAATTCTACCATAAGCATTCATACAGGCTTCCTGAAAACTCAGCTTGTAGCACACATAAAAAAGAAAGTGACCTTGAGGTCAGAAGCAAATTGCTATTATACATCACCAAGGACAGCATGTCAAGTACTATATTTATGTGTGAAGTGGAAAGGAATTAATGAACACAAGTAGAATTCAGACAGTGTATGTTCTCTGGCGCAACACAAATGAACAATGTCTTGCAACAGTTATTGAGCCAGATCTATTCAGGTAGGAATTACTAACATATTAACATGTTAATTGATTTGTTAACTATCATGACTATAAAGCACATAACAAAAAATTTGCATTATTTCTTTCTGATATTCTTAACAAGCTTTTCGTTTTCCAAATACATACTCAACTGTCAAGAGACTGTTCACCTATCATGGGAATTATACACAGTGCTTAAGCTTTGACTTGATAATACAATATCTAATTTTACACAACTTGTACCCTAGTATTGTGCATGAGACTGAGATAAATAATTCATTCCTGAATGTTCAATCATCAGTACTCATGGCACCCAGTTATTAGTGTCTGGTTAGTCCAATCACTTTTATTTTTTTTTCTTCTGAATAACCTGTTATGTACTGCAGGTGAGATTTTTTCACTCTTGCCCATACAGGTAGTGGTTTCTGCACAGATAAGGCTAATCAGTGTCAGTTGTGAACCAGAAAAATTCAGCAGAAGACAAGAAAAAGAAAAGAATCTTAACAGGAATAAACACTGTAAGAAATGTCCTGGCAAACTCTGAGACTGAACTGTGTCAGAATTTAGAAAAGAACCATTTGCAGATTTAGGAATCTACTTTGAGGGTCCTCTCTCCAGTGCTGTCTCAAGGAGCCATTTTATCAAGAGAAAGCAAAATACTATGCAGGCTTGTGGAGGTGTAGACAAAGTGCAATTTTTTTTTTTCCCCCACTGGGAAGTGGGAACTTTTAGCCAAAATTAAACTGACAGTCATTCTCAGAACAAGCGATCTGTAGAGGAGAAAGCTGTGTGTTAAAAGCCTGGTGGTGCCATGTACTATTGAGCCATTTGTGCAACTGTTATTATAGTGTCCTCTGTTTCTCTATTTCCTCAACTGCCACTGCTCACTTAAGTAAGATAAACACGAGATACGTAAATATCTATGCTGTGCTTTTGTGAGATGATGTGTGAAAAATCAAAAGACCAAGTTTGTAAGCAGTTTCATATGAAGCAAATGTGAGATTGGTATATAATATCATCAGGAAGCCCGGTATAAAAATACACAGACATAATAGTATTAATTTCCTCAAGAACAATTGAGCAGTAGATGTTTTGGAAGTAAAGAATGCCATATATTTTTGAGATTCCAGTGAACAAAAGTTGAGACTGAAGCCATCCACACATGAGGAAACATAATCAAATATTGTGTCGACACTTCCCACCTCTCAGAACAGTGCCTGAGACAGACTGCTCCAGCTGACCTGAACCTTTTGTGCAGTTCTGGGAATATCTATGCATTGTGTCAGAAGTTTATGAGAAAGAGAGAGATTCTGGAATAAACTAGTGCCTGCCTTAACTTCCAGAGCTTTGCCTTCATGCTCCTCCGAGGTAATGAAGCGTGAGTTCAAAAGGTTAGACTTCATACAAGTCAGCATGGAAACCAAGAGGGAAACTTCATATTGGAAGCTATATTTTTAGAGCAGTTTTTATATGTATGGTTCCAAAGACAGTAGACAAAAAAACCCAACTTCATATTGTCATGAAGGTTATCAGCAATTGCTGCAACCTTAGATGTATCAAACACAGTTTACCTGCACACATTGTCAAGTATAAACTGTGCTTCTGTTTGTTATCTGGTATTTCATCCCCTGGATGTCTACGAATATGACTTTTTGGTAAAACGTTCTTCCTGAGACAGAGAAAAGTGAGAATCAATCCTTCAACAGACTGTAAAAAAATCAATATTTGTCAACAAATCTAACACTTATTTATGAAGCTGTAAAAGGATTAAATAAACTGTAATATTTTTCTTGACTTATTCATGACTTCCTTGAGTCTTAAAACATAGGGCTGTTATGTGCGTGGTTCCAAGTATTCTGCCAACAAAAATTCCCCTAATAATGAAGAACCTTTCCAAAGATTTAAATGCCTTTTGTTCTCTCAGGGCTTATTTTATTTGCTAGGCAATGTTCCCTCCCTGCCTTCATGAAGTGTTCACTCCTTCTGTAATATTAATAGGATCCTTTTGTGTCTTCTTTGCAAAAACTGGAAAGAAAGAGTAATTCTACTCTAACCTTTTGGCACCTGAACATTTAATTAAAAGTCTTTCGTATCTCTCAACAAAACATTAGCTTTGGCAAGTAGCCCAGTGCAGGCAGGAAATCATAAAGAAAATATCCCACTGCAGACCTATGTTTATTGAAACTACAAGGGCATACCTCACAACCTTGCTTATTCTTGGTTTTCAGTGGTTTTTTGCTCCTTCCACTGCTGCAAAATAAGAATCTAACCTGTTGTATACAACTAGGCTATACATGTCCCCAACTCCCATAAACAGAGCACACATAGTTGATAATTTGATAGAAGTGGAATCATCCTCTGATCTAGTTCTTTCAATCATCAATATCATCAATGAACCTGAATAAAGCCCTGGAGTCTGAGTGATTATTAAGTTCTGTGACTGCTGATGCATTGCTGAATGATCTTTGGAGACAGGCTCTGCTGTCAGTTTTAACTTCATGCTTACTCTTGCTTCACACTATTTAAGGATGCATGCCAACTAACATGGAAGACAGCAGACAGAGATTCTCTATTATGATTATGGGTTTGGTGGATGATAAACTCTATATGAGTCAACAGTTTGCTGTGGTTGGCCAGAAGGGCCAACCGTATCCATTAGGCACAGTATAGCTAGCCAGTTGAAAAAAGTGATTCTCCCCCTATACTCAGCATTGATGTGGTTTTACCCCAAGTACTGTGTGCAGTTTTGGGCTCCACAATATAAGGTTATAGAAATACTAGAATGTGTCCAAAGGAGGGAAAGGAAAATTATAAAAGGACAAGAGGGCTGTGCTGGGTTCAGTCAGGAA
>NW_010227657.1:4437-36183 GCF_000690775.1 Eurypyga helias | reverse complement strand
CGCGGTGCGCGGGAACAGCGCGGGCTCATAAGGCGGGGCGCGGCGTTTCGCACGGGCCGGGCGGGCAGGACTCAGCCATGGCGGCCAGTCGGATAAAAGCCATCGCCAGGAAGAATGTGGCAACCCAGGCGGTGCTCCCAGTCGGGCATGCGGCTGTCCAGGCCTCCAGCTGCAGGGAGTACCCGAGCGTGGCACTCGTATGGGAGGGCAGCGGCGACAGCCCCTGTGTGAGGGGTGACCGGGGGGGTGATCCGCTCAGCTGGTGGCAGACCTGAAGGACGAAGTGGAAAGGCTGAGGAGTCTCAGGGAGTGTGAGAGATTTTGGCTCCACCAGTCTACCTTCCCTGAGGCAGAAGCAGCAGCAGCCTATGGAGGTCCCACAGCCAGCAGTGGATCCCATGTTTTCTTGCCACCAATCAGATGGAAGGGACCTAAGAGATGGAGGGGAATAGAAACTGTTCCCTGATTGGGGAGGTAGGCAAATCCCCTCCTGCCCTTTCTCCCCTTCCTAGTTGCCTTTGGAGAACAGAGATAGGCTCCTGGAACTTCAGGGCCAGGCAATTGAGGAGGTAGAGGAAAGTCCATCCGGGCAGTTGCCCAAGACAACTCTGTCAGACCCACATGTTAGGACTGCCTCCCTTAAGGAAAGAAGGAGGGTCATCGTAGACGATTCCCTTCTGAGGGGAACAGAGGGCCCAATATGCCGACCAGACCCATTGCACAGGTAAGTCTGCTGCCTCCCTGGGGCCAACTTCAGCGGAGGCCCATCTTAAATAGCTCTATGCGAATGCACGGAGCATGGGAAATAAACAAGAGGAGTCAGAGTTGTGTGCATGTATGAGGGGCCATGACCTCACTGGTATCATGGAAACGTGGCATGGCTGATTGGTTGCAGGATTGGGAGCACAAGAAGTGTTTTCCTCAGTTTCTTTAGTGGTAGGGAAGGGTATTGGAAGGAATAAGAAAGCACACTTGATCAGCATGTGGCTCAGAGGCTATACTCCCTATGTCAGAGACCAGCTGGAGTGTGTGGAACTCCACCTGGGGATGGATGAGGAGCGGACCGAGAGCTTATGGGTCAGGATTAAAGGGAAGGCAGGGAGAGAGGATACAGTAGTAGGGGTTTGCTACAGGCCACCTGGGCAGGATGAGTGAGTGGACGAGGCCCTCTACAGACAGATAGCAGAAGCCTCACTTACAAACCCTGGTCCTCATGAGGGGCTTTAACCATCTCGATATCTGTTGGAGGGACAGCACGACGGGGCACAAGCAAGCCAGGAGATTCCTGGAATGTGTCGATGACAACTTTCTTATCCAAGTGATAAAGGAGCTGATGGGGAGGGATGCTGTGCTGGACCTTGTTCTCACCAGCAGGGAGGGGCTGGTGGGGAATATGAAGCTCAAGGGCAGCCTTGACTGCAGCGATTATGAAATGGTGAAATTTATTTTTCTGCAAGGTAGCTCAGTTACTTCAGCATCTTGTCTCTTGTACCTCTTCTTTATAGGCGAAACTGAATTCTCATATTGATTTTCTGTGATGGTTATGTTTCTGTTACAGAAGGTGACTGTTATGATCTCCTTCCCCGTAGTGCTCAACAGAAGGTGAGTGTCAGAGATCAAAACCTATGACCTGCCTATATTATGTCAAGTTAGAATGCTCTTATCTTGCATAATTCCTTCCAATGAAAGCTTCCACCTGCATTTACTGTAGTTGGGTAATGAGACATCACATGGTGATATGAAGGATGAGCCTTTTATTCTTTTTTAAGGTGTCTTCAGTAACATTTTGATTGTATATTGTACTGGAATGTTCCTGTTTAAGCCTCTCTTCATATATTTTTCTCTGATAAAGACATTTTTGGAGATATGTTGGTAAAATGAGTTACATCATGGTATGAAAATTGTGGGTTATACAGTCTTCCTACTAAGAGCGTGAGGAGTCTTTCCATATGAACATAATATGAAGATTGTATATTATTCCACATAGAATATAACTGAAAGTGCTGAGGGTGAATAGCATTCTTCACTCGTTGTACCCGAACTCTTATCATTAAGTTTAACTCTTTATATTATGTTGTAGTACTTACGCATTATTGAAATCACATTTTCACAGGAAGACAAATAATTTTTTGAAGTATTTATGGGATGTGGGAGATACTTTGAGTTTGGTGTGGAATTAAACTGAAAAAAGCTACTACTAATAAATATTATTACCTATATTGTCAAACTTGAAGTATTCCAGACTGAAGGTTTCAGACGAGAATCCATGCACACATTACAAAAAAAGACCCTGTCTGACCTATTTGATTTTTTAGGGGACATGATATGAAGGGTACTTCTTATACCAGGCTTTTCAGGGTTCATTTATAAAATTCCACGAGAAAAGTTGGAAATTCTCCCTTGTCTAAGTAGGAAACCAGTTGGCTGCCACTTTTATCTTTCTGTCATTGTAGGTGCCCATCAGCAAACATGTCTCTTGTTTGATGTTAATTTTTGGTACCAAGAAGTAAGGGAACTGGTTTTCAAACTGTAATTCTCAATTAACTCATTCATGGATGTGAAGGGTGTGGGTTTTTTTTTTGTCTGTGTTCCAAAAATATGGAGGACTCTGATAAGTTATTCTGATTTTGATATTTTTTTTTTCCCTGAATCATTTTATAAATTTTAGTTCATGTGTTTTCTTATTGGTAGAGGCTCTGTTGTGATAGTTCTGGTTTTACTTTCCATTAGAGTGTATCTTGTCATGTAGTAGAAAGTTTGCTAAAAGCTTGACTTTGAGATTAGTTCGAATGTGGTATTCATCGAACACACGATCCTCTAAATTCTCTGATATTGATCTGCAGAAAGAGAAACTTACACCTTCTGATGAAGATTTATTTCTTTAGTCCAAATTGATGATGAACCTCTTCCTATCATATTGTTGACTAATTTCTCCCCCTACTTTCAGGGACAGTACAACATCTTCATAAGTTCTGCATTACTAAGCTTCAAAATAAACTGCCATTGTAAAACATTGCTTCTTGCTAGTATGGCAGCGTCTGTAGCTTTCAGTTCTGAAAAATAACACGTAGACTAACTGTTTCTGTTCACAGACTAAGATTTAATACTGTTTTCCAAAGGTGCCAACATACATTTTTATAAATATTTATTTAACATTGGGCCCTTCACTTTGCACATTGGAATAAAATGTTTGCTTCTAGTCAGAAAGCACAAGGGGGCAGTTTAGGATAAAAAACCAACAATAGTTGGCAAAAGATAGAAAAAGCTCAGTTTTAGAAAAGTAGCTTTTCTGAATCTTCACATTAGGGTTGTATAGATGCAGAGATTACCCTTAGCAGTCAGATTTCTGGTCCAGTCTTACAGACAAGAAGTATAATAACACAGAATGTGTTTTAATATACAACAGGCCTTTAGTCAATGAAGGGAAGAGAGGGAGGAAAAAGCTCATACCAGCTGCGTGTGTTCTTTCTCGAGCATGTTTTCCTTTTGTTCAAGAATTCACATGCCTCAATTACCAGAACAGGTTAAACAGTGTTTCAGTTCACAGTTTCAATGCCATAAGCCTTAGTGCAGTCAGCTGCGCCATAGCATCAAGATAGAGTTAAACTGGATTTGTTGATAATTAACCTTGTTTCCCCGTACAGTCTAAACCAAGCTTTTGCAACATAGTCTAAACTGCTGTACTGAAGGAGTAGCATCAATAAAGGCTGTACAAAGACTCATTACATGTGCCAGTTGAAACTTTTATCTTGCCGTGAATACAATGCAAACAACTTCTCCTTTTCTATGGAAAGCTCAACATTCTTATTGTTGCATATTCTATCTACTGCAATACAATATCAATTTCCATAACACTGCTTTGCCAGGAGCAGCCCAGAATGATTCACAATTCAGAAAAAGCTTGCAGATACCTTGCAGTGTGCCTTTGCTGTGTATTTATTTCAAGCATACAGGAAAGGTAAACCTGCAGGAAGGCAGGGGATTTCTTCCTGGTAGGATGACTCTTGGGAAATTGAGGTAGGAGATGGGAAAGTTAACATATCAAAGTATGTCCCCAGGCCTGCCTTCTGTCCCTCTCATCCTCCAGTGTGTTGGAAGAATTAAAGGAAGCAAGAATCCCCAGGAGGAGTTTGGACTGGCTTGATCAGTATTCATTTTAGCATCTCCTGTTGCAGTACTTAAGGAGCAGGCAGCTATAGCACCGCAGGAGAACCTTTTGTGCCTCCAGGCCAGGCTGGCTTCAGCTCTGTGGTCTCACTGTGAAAGCTTCCACTGAGCCATTCTGTACTGCCATCCACAGCTCAGAAGCTGGGGCAGTGGCAGAGCCTGGAGCCTGAACGCTTTGGCTGCTTAATGGGGCAAAGGGGAGGAGAAATCTTTACCTAACTTCAGGCATGACTGTGTGCTATCAGCTGGGTGATTGGCTGAAGGTGAAACACTCGGATATTACACCCTTTCCAATGATCTCAAAAATGGTTTCTGTGCCTGGATTACCCTTCTGTAGCAGGAAGCATCTCCTTTCTGAGGAGGGTGGCCTAAGTACTTGGCGTTCTGCATGAGGTAGTGAAGCTGATGGTACACGAAGGTAGCTCTCTACTTGAATTCATCACAGTGTGACTTAGCGTTTGGCATATTTCCTGTGGTTCTCTGATAGCTTTTAGAACTACTTAGAAAACACTTCTGCAATGTAACCATGGGATTTTTTTACTGACTAGAATTCTTTTCCTGTTCTGATTATAGAAGGTGCCGAGCACTGGGCACATACGCACAGTGGACCACTCCCATTCTTAAACCTTTTAATGAACTAGAAGTGGCACTAGGTAGAACCAAACCATGATTCTGTCCTCACAGTTCTGCCATCTAGGTTGCTGCTTGATGGTAACCAAAACCAGCACAGCATTAATTTCAGGTTAGATCAGAATATTCAGCAATATATAGGGAGATGATCTCCACACACTGTTAATTTCTGTCAAGTTTAATGGTTGTAGGGACCTCAGTCTCTCATATGTATTTCCTGAAGAGAGTTTATTCTAATCAGCTTTTCCTTTTGGGACATTTGAATTGACTCTGTATGGTATTTTGCAAAAGAGCATAAGTATCTGTCAAATGAACAAATAAAAATAAAAAGAACACGATATCCAGGAGCAGCTGGTAATTGTTGTCAATGACAGGGTACTTTCACTGCACTTGGCTTATTTTATTTATACCTAAGAATGGGGGGAATATAAAAAAGGTTCAGTTTTGCAGTTTTTGCATTTCTTCCAAAGCATAAAGTCCTCTCCAGATTTGCTACTGCCTGTTCATGGCTTATTCCCTAACTGACACTTGGGTAATTGTTACAAACCATTTCCATCTGTGATTTACTTTATGTTTCTTATTGCAGGTGACAGTTAATGTGTCTTGTCTGCTGCTATGAAATTAAAAAAAATGGTCTGAAAATGCTAAGAACAAAGACTTGCAAAGATGGGGGCAGAAAAAAAAAAAGCTTTTATATTTTTAGCCCACAGTGTACTCAGTGTTAGGATGCCTGAAGTATCTTCTTTCAAAGAAAACTACGAGTGAGGATAGGATAACACTACTTAGGAATTTATATTTCCATGATAAATTCCTTCAGCTATTCAAGTGATGTAGTGTAGGCAGTAAGCAAAGATTTGGTGTTACAGATCTCCACAGACATTTGTAAACTTACTCTACATGTTGCTCCAGACTTTTTCCAACTGAAGTCTACTGACATCAGAATAATTATAAGTGAGTTGTTTCACCTAAGGTGAGCAGCAGAACCTTAAACTAATAAAACTTGATCAGCACTGGAAGGACAAAGATATAACAAGCAAGGCTAGGGTAGGTAGTGTTAATTCTGAAGACATCCATTGACTAGAACTTTGCATCTAGAAGTGGTACCCATCAGGAGGTCATACACCTAGCTTAGAGGTGCTCACCTCACCTAGAGCAACCATGCTATCTGTGAGAAAATGACATACTATTGCTCAGTTTTATGCCTACCATAAAATATGCAAGTGTCATCTTCATTTCTAAATGTGCTGTCTTTGAAAGAGGATGAAATATTTGTGCAACTATTTCACTTTCCAAATGCTGACAGTTTGGTAATATTAAGAATGAAATTTACCTTTCTCTTGGCTAATTAATTAATGCATTTTTCTAGTTCAAAGGACGTTTTTAATGTTACCTTGACAGTTTCAAAGGAACAGAAAAAAGGTACAGCTCACTCATAGCTAGGTATGTTGCTAATCGCTGAAGTCCAAATCGGTGACTGCAAAGCCGTGAGCTACAATAGAAAAACCACCGTGGCTGCGGTTTTGACAGGTAATGTCAAAATGAACCTGTGGAGTGAGCACATAGTTTCAGATGGTGGTAACACAGGGAGTGTCTGGTGGACATGGGAATTGTTAGTCGAAACTGATCCATAGTACAGTATTTATTATATTGATATCAAGAGTTTAGATGCTTCCATGCTTAAGCCCCTATCTTAATCAAAATTCCATTAAGAGTATTTTTGGTGGAAAGTCCTTAGCTCTGTACACCTGGAAATGGCTTCTTAATGCACTTGAAAACTCTACAGCCTTCAGTAAATTTTCTGCTCTTTATGAACAAATACATCATTTGCAGCCTTGCCAAACTCATGCTGTCCTTCTTAAGTCACTTTTTTCTTCTTTCTTTCTGTATCTGTTTATATATATAATGGATAATTTTAAATTCTTATGCAGAATATTGCAGAAAACTTTAACAAGTGAGAAACTGGTTTAGTTCTGTTTTTGTGAGAGTGACTGATTAAGCACTTTGTCAAGTCGATCATCAGTGGAGAGTCTGTGGAAAAGGCTGGTGAAGACATAACAAGACTATACACATAACTCACTAGACAGAAAGTGTCGTTGTGTCCTAGGACTTAATCCTACTAGAAGCTGCTTGGCAGTTCCCATAGAGATTGAAGTGAATTTAAGGTGTTCTATAACATCTGTCTACCTTCTGCCCTAACTTTCAGTGTTTGGTGACATGCTTAGCCTTAACATTTGCTCATCATGTCATCCATTCCACCTCAGATTTTCGTCATTCCTCTGACTAAAGCCTCAGTCATATTGTGATAGCCCTTCAGTTTGATGAATAACTCCTTTTCTTCCAACCTGAACATGCAGTAATAAATAAAGCTGCTCAAATTCTTTCATAGCTGTTCATCTCTGGAACGCAGTATTTTCTTCTGTTATTGGGCAGATGTCCCCTAAACAAGATAAAATTTGCTGTGCAACCTTCCATATCTTGGATATACCATTATATCTTGAGAGGTTTGAGTTCTCTGTGCTTTTCTTCAACACCTTTTGTCAACATCCTTACATGAGAAGAGTAAAAATGAGAAACTCTTTCCAATAAGACTGAAATCTGCTGACCTATTTCTCATTTTGTAAGAGATAGGTAAAATAATTTTGGAAAGAATGCATTTGAAAGCTGCATGTATCCCAGTTTCTGTTTCATTTCAGAACAGTGTCAGAATGGGACAAATATGTGTTCTACAAATATAAATATTTCTTTGTCTTTTCCCTCTGTCTTTGTTCAGTATGTTGTTGTTTACTTTCTAAATAGCTTTAAAGGAGTGAGTTACTTTCTTTGGAGGTTTGGCCTCATAAACCATAGCAATTTTTCTTTAATTTTGGAAGTGTTTATGTAAGAGGTAGAGTAGGGCTGCTTTCCCTGATTATGTTTAAACCATTATTTAAAAATTATAGTAGAGTATTACACCTTTGAGATATCCAAAACAAGTAGCTGCTCAGTCACTAGAATGACAAAGTGATGGTGTTGTAGCTGAGATGCTTTCCAGCCTGCAGCTGGAGAGCCATAAAACACTGCAAAAAAAGAGCAGCTTTAAGTACCACGTTCATACACAGTTCTAAGAGAACGAAGGGTGCTTACAGAACTGCTTAAAAATGGAAGCAAAATTTGGATACAGCAATGGTTATTTAGTACTTACTGTTAAAAAAGATCATTTATTCGGTGTTAGGGAAATTAAAGCATACTCTGCACTCTGATAACTTTGTCTCCTTGAAGTAAGCTCCCGTGACTGTGCTGCAGCATGCCTATTTGCAATACATTGTAAGACATTGGTTGTAAAGAGCTAACTTCCAGTTAAGTAGTAGTAAGTGGCTGATATTCCCTAGTCCCAATTATATCTGCCTATCTGTCCACATCACATCCTGTCATTATTTCCACTTTGCAGAGGCTTAGTGCAAATTAGAAGATTCTGTGATTTGCACAGGGCAACAGACACCACTCTTGTGAATCAGAAGTTTGAATGACTGAAGTAATTTACTCAAATCACTAGAAAATTATGTCCTATCTTTACCAATGCCTTAAAACTGCAACACTACAAACTGTTAGCCACAGAACTCTTTCTTACTTCATCATTAATTCATGGAGAAAATCGAATATAGCTAAAACAAAAATGCAGAACATAAAAATGACCACATGTTAACAGGCCAGTGGTCCACATAATTGTTTCCAGCAACTACCTGGTGTTGAGAGGAAGTGGTAAGTGCAATCACCTTTGTATGTTGATTACTGTGAAGTAACATGCCCGTTGGATTCTTTCATAAAGTCCATTGAACCAAGATTGGCTTACAATCAGAGGCACTGGACTTGATACCTGTATTTTTCAGACCTATGTAATTCAGCTGAAATGGTTGCTTTAGTGACTTTGGAAAGATCCATTTAATCTGTTTCCACTGGTATCTGTTCCCAGCTAAGGAAGCTATTTAGCTCTCACTGGTGTGAACTGGGGGCCTAAAAACCCTGAGGACAGGAGCCTTTGTCTTCTAAACAATATTAGCTCCTGTCTCTCTGGCATACCAACCACTACAGAAAACCTGGACCCGCTTTTCTTAGTTTAGAGAAAGCTAAATGCAGCCATGATATGGAGCAGGAAGGAGTCGTCAGGCCATAAGGCCATGACTGTGTCATGTCAGGGGAAATGCAACTCTTCCTGTGTTGTACTTTGGGGAGACTGCAACTGCCTTAAGCCATGTTGGCAGAAATCCATTCCTGGTACAAATTTCCAGTCTAGAAAGTCCAGTCTGACTTTTCTGATCTATTTGAAATCGCTGCAAACAATCTGCTTTACAGGAATGTTCTTCAGGAATCTCTAGTTTTAAACATTAGACTTTATTTTTCAGTGCAAGACGTAATTCACTATACTGCTTCATAATGCTTGTTATTGATCATGCATAGAACTGCACTGGGGTTCACTAGATGTGATGTATTCCAAACTAAGTAAGTATTATGGCAGTGACTGGGATATAGCAGGACAACAGTGCCTCAAACCAACATCAGAAAAGAGGATAAACCCAAACATACTGTAAGCATAGGACTCAGGAAGAATATACTCATTAAAAACACCAACATTTTATAGCAGCATGGCATCTACAAAACAAAAGTGAAGCTGAAGAAAAGACAAGAAGTCAAAGGACCAAAGTGAATGGGAAACTTAATTGAGAACGATTTTTGCAAAATGTAAGCAGCACAATTAAAATATTTAGTAGTGATTAGGGCATAATGTCTGTGACAGTAGCAGATTATAAAAAATTAACACTGTATGGCTATGGAATAGGATAACACATTTAAAAAGGTCTCATTAGATGTAAACATTTTTCTTGAGATATAAGGATATCTGCTTGCTGGTTTTTCATAGGACTTAGAAAGGAAAAAAATGTACATAGAGATTGTGTCTTTGCTTCTCTGTATCTTTTTTCTTTTTAATTAATGCTGTCCTGAAAGATGGGAGGATGCAATCTTGAAGGTTAAAAAGTGTAATTGGTTGATTATAATGAAGTTCCACAAGTAATATCTTAAGTTTTTCTGGTTATTAACTGAAGTTTTGCTACTCAGTGATCAGCCTCAAGTAAACTAAAAGGATAAATCTCAATAGTTATGTGTAGTCTTAGTGAATTATGACATATAACCACAGTTTATCTGCTTTCCTGTCATTCTGGGGCAATAGCTGAAAGAGGTGGAAGGGAGAGGGCCACTCTGGTCCTTGTGGAGAGCTAAAACACCTCATGATGTAAGAAAGGATAGGCTTTCACTTTGCATGTGTCATTTGCAGGAGAAATTGTCCTATACTGGGAGAATCTGACTTTCTCAGGGATAGTCCTGAGTAGTGGCTATGGAACAAGAAATTTTACCTCAGAAGCAGTCCTCTGGCATATTGCATTACGAATCCTGCTGGTTCTAGAGCACCTTTGAGAATTTCATTTTACCATAGAATCATAGAATCACTGGGTTGGAAAAGACCTAAGAGATCATCCAGTCCAACTGTATCTGTCCGCCACTAAACCATATCTCTCAGCACCTCATCCACCCGTCTCTTAAACACATCCAGGGATGGTGACTCCATCACCTCCCTGGGCAGCCTGTTCCAGTGCGTGATAACCCTTTCGGTGAAGAACTTCTTCCTTACGTCCAATCTAAACCTCCCCTGGTGCAGCTTGAGACCATTCCCCCTCGTCCGATCATCTGTCATTAGGGAGAAGAGACCAACACCCACTTCTCCACAACCGCCTTTCAGGTAGTTGTAGGCAGTGATCAGGTCTCCTCTCAGCCTCCTCTTCTCTAGGCTAAACAAGCCCAGTTCCCTCAGTCGCTCCTCATAAGACATATTCTCCAGACCCTTCACCAGTTTTGTGGCCCTTCTCTGGACACGCTCCAGGACCTCAATGTCTTTTTTGTAGTGAGGGGCCCAAAACTGAACACAGTACTCGAGGTGCGGCCTCACCCGTGCCGAGTACAGGAGGAGAATCACATCCCTGGACCTGCTGGCCACGCTGTTTTTGATACAAGCCAAGATGCCGTTGGCCTTCTTGGCCACCTGGGCACACTGCTGGCTCATGTTCAATCGGCCATCTCTACACTCAGGTGGTTCACATCCTTCAGGTCTGTTGGTCAGTGACTGTTCTTTTCAATAAGTATTTAGTAATGGCTGTTAGTACTTTGCAACATTTTTCTTCCCTACTGCTCAGCAACCAAAGGAAAAATTTCTTTCCCACAAGATGTCAGAGAGGACAGTCTCCAGTGTTGGCTTCACGTAATATGCCAGGTTACGTATTGTGGTAGTTCAGCTAGTATTTAATGAGTAATGTGCACACAAAAGTGCTTCTGAAGCAGAAATGGGGTAGACTAGGAGAAGGAAACAGTACCCAACTCAAGTTAGGATTTTAGGGTTTTTTGGGTTAACCTCTAATATTTCTGTGAAAACAAGCAACTGTATTTTCAGTTCTGATTTAATTTATGTTACTTTGTGTCAGTCAGTTGCTTGGGTCTGCAGCTGTTTCTGCATTATCACTTGCTGCTGACTCAGTTTACATACACAGCTGTGTCAGCGCTCTCTCTGTAGCCTTTAGCAAGTGGCTCTGGAACCACATAGTGTGCCCTGTGGTGGATGGCTTCCTACCCGGGGTGCCACAATGGGCTCTCGTGGCACTGCACTAAGCTTTTTGCAGACTTGGAAAACTGTGTAATCAAATGTTATAAGTCTAGGAAAAAAGCTGGGGTCCAGCAGGGTTTGAGTCAGCACTTCTGTTCCCTGCCTGGAGTATGAAACTGGGCTTGGGAGTAGCCTGGGAGAAACTGGACCACTTGAAAGATGAACTAGGAGACAAACAAAAGTGTGCTTTGCTTGGGCCAGAACAAGCTATATATAATTTTTCTTTTGAGTCTTCCCATGCAGTCATGGGATGGCTGTTTACTTTTCCACTTCCCAGTCTTTGCCTAAGAATATTTGTTATGTTCGTAGAAGAATTAAAGGCTTGTTGCTAAGGGGATGTTGTTTTCTTACCATTTCTATTTCTGCTTTTAGGCACCACAGGCCTCACTCCTAGCTACTTTACAGGCCTTCCCTTCAGTCTACATCCAACATTTTTTAAAGGAATTTACTCTAGGAGCAAGTGAGTTTCTGTCTTAATGATTGCCTCTCTTAGCTGTGTATTGCCTCATGCCCTGCCTCCCTGCCTTTCCCTAGAAACCTGATGACATTAATGGGGAAAGATAGAGTTCTTGACAGGGAAGGGGGGAAAAAAACACCCTGCAGGTGTGTCTTTTTTTTTCTTGAAGTCATGAACACTTTTTGTTCATTTGGGGGATGTAAATGAAGTGTTTTTCTGTCAGTACATGTACAGGTGAGAATACATTGGAATCAAATTTGTGTATTGTTTAGCAAACACAAAGGCTGGAGTTTTAAATCAGTTTCCTTTAAGTAAAATTCCTATAGGTATTTATCTGTTCCACATAAATTTACCAATTTTACTATTATGTTTATAGAACAGACTAAAGCCTGTGAGATAGCTTACATGAGATAGCTGTGTGGCATAAATTTTAGATAAACCATGATTTAAAGAAATATCTTGTTATTTGGTTTCAGTAATAATAGGCAGCTTGAATAGTGTGGTGCTAAAAACAATGTTTTATGGATATCATTATGACTATCTTGCCATAGTTTTATTCACCATGTTTTGCCATGTATCGTAAATTGTAAATCTCATCCTATGTACAAGCACAGTTTGCCATCTTTAGAGAATTAGGTAAGGAGGTGGAAAAAATAACCACTGATCGGAGAATGAGTTAAAAAAATAGTCAGAGGATAGGGATGGGTGTGTAACACCAGATAAGATACTGAGACTACTTTACTGGAAAAGATATAAGTTCCACTGGGGGCGAAGTCTCAGAGCTTAACAGGAAGAGCAGAGTCGAATACCTTCACCTAACAGATTTCAAAGTCTCTACCTCACCTTTAGTTCTTGCTCAGCTTCTTTCAAACGTGTTTCTTAGCTTTGCAGGTTATAAATTTGGTACTAACTCAAGACTCATGCTGCACAAATACTATGGAAGTAGAACTTCAGTGCAACCAGGCTGACGAAGTTTACGTATTTGACCATCAATTAGACATTATTTTCACACAATCAATTTCTTTTCAATATTCTAACACTTTGAAATACTAAAAAAAAAAAGTAAAAATGGTTTTGTCTTTTGCCAAAAAAAAAATGTAACCCAATAGATTTTTTTTTTTAACCCTTTGATCCATAAAATAATTGAGAATTGAAAAATGAAAATTTCAAAAAGAAGACTCGTGTTTATGACTGGTTATCTCAGGGAAGGTGGGTTTATCCTCCCCACAGAGAGAGCAATAATTAGTTCTAACAACAATAGTGAGCCTGCATTTATGCATACACATACAATTGATATCCAGGAGGGTCAGGAATTACAAATCAAAGCTTTTTCCTCCAATATTCTTTTTGATATGCTCAGTTCCTCACCTGCAATCTTTGTGGAGCAAACAACCATGAAACTCAGTTTAAAAAAAAGCTAGTAATTCAAATAATGACTTATTATAGATGAACTTCCAATTTTGGTTCATATCAGATCTGAAAAAAGCCCATGCACCTCTCGCTTTGATCTTTTTTTCACCAGGATTTGAATTGTGGCTATGCATTTTGAAGTTTGTTGTGTATAATTAGGAAAATTCTCTTAAAAAGACAATATTTTTTCAGATGTCTTATCAGTAGAGCTAAAACTTAAAAATCCTAACTGAATATATGGTTATCAGCCTCACTGCCATACTTTGATTTCCCCAAAAACACAGCCTTTAGCTTACTTCATGACTGAAGCATCTAACAGGATGTCAGGCAGGTGATACTTTTATGTCTCAGGAGTGGTGAAAGGAGTTAATGATGGTTTGGTTTGGTGTTTCTTAGATGGGCTCATAGTATCATGAGATGTAACTTTCACTGTTAATAAGGACTTGCAGCTCTGGTATCATGATGTCTCACACATTATTTTCTCTCTTGACTGTGTGGTGTCAACACTTTATGTCCAGGAGTACTTAAAAGGCTATAGGTAATATATGTTTTGGGAATATGGTCTCGTCCCAAAGAGCAGGATATTGCACTCGTAAATACATACACATCACAAAAACAGTATATTGCCCCAAATATTTTGCCTGCACCCAGGCATTTGATACCTACTTGAATTCACAAGTGAGATGATGATCTTGTCCCAGCTCCTCATGACCTATACTTAATAACACCTAATCACTGTGTCTACTGCATTGTTATTGAACATCAATGAGACAGCTATTTTAAAAGTCACAAACTTATGATTGGTTTCCCTATATTCTCTTGTTAGATACTCACTTATTAGTGAATGACATTTCTGCTTTTTCAGGTCATAATTTATTTATGAGAACAATTGATTTAGTAATACATAGCAGCATCAAACTTTAAATAGATTACATGGTCCATGCTTCATAAATCACATTGGTCACACATTCTTAACTTTTACAAAAAGCTCAACTGTTCTGATATTTTCCACTAACAGCAGTGGATGCACCTCTAATAATTTCATTAAAAGCCAATTACTTAGTTTTTATAGGTTCTCTGTAGACAGCTTTTAAATGTGAATTTGTATTTAGAAATCCTTCCCTAAATATTCTTAGAATTAATTGTCTCAGCAGCCTTTCACACTAGGAAACACTACTATTTTTACAGCAGTATTGCTTTCTCAACAGTACTGTGTATTCTGCAGAGTGTTTGTGTTCTTCACATACTATCTGTTGTGGATGATGTACTGAAAGTGATATGTTATATATTTATTCACACTTCATCTTGGGGCTGACAATTGTAGCGTATACTTCCTTTCTCATACCTCACCAATTACCTTAACCCTGACCTGCATGAATGTAATTTTCTGCATTAATGAGACGTAGCTGTCTCTGTGGAGGACCTGAACTGAGCACAGACTGTCAGCTGTGTCAAATGGTGGTGATAAACAGCTTTCACTATTTATTTATGGCTCCTGATGCTGATAGAAGAATCCACACCCATTCAAATGTCTGCTTATTTGTAAGCAAAGGACTACTGTGAATTTCTGAAGACTGAGGGAGCAAGTTCTAAACACAGTTTCAGTTTGGGGGTATACTGTGATTTAGTTACATGAATTTTGTATTGTAGGAAGCTTGCATCTGTTTTGCTGCAGGTTCTGGTTCTGAATGGGTCCTGTAGAATAACAAATTTGGAAGTACAAATTTGAGGTTGACAAGCATCTGAAGTACTTAATTCAGAAATTAGAACTAGTCAATACTCAGAGGTTCTGTACCAATTCAGTTTCTAAAATCGACATTGAAAACCTAAAAATATTTAGAACTCCTTACAGAACAGAAATTTTGATACTTTTTCCCATTCATAGGCCTTTAAATTTAGAGATAAAAACTCCCACAAGGAAAAGGACATATTGCCTGTGATGGAGTTTTCCATGCTTCTGCAGACTCACAGGAACATGCACACTTCAGTGCAAGCAATCTACCACCAAACATGCTCATAACCTGGGTGACAACCAGAAAGATCAGTCTAAAACAGAAGAAAGTACGCTACGTGGTGGCTGCTGAATTTATGGAACGTCATGTGAAAGCAGACGGCATTAGAAGCTTTAAAAATGATGAATTCACAGGCAGCCTATCCATAAATGTGTAGTGGGAAGAATCTAAAGTCAAGGATGTGATTTCTAAAATCCCTAACATGAAGAACGTGGGGAATGGAGCACAGAAAGAGGTCAGGCCCATGCGCTGTCCCTGAATGCCCAGACCTACTGGCACTTTCAAAATCAGAATACCAGTCTAGGTGGACCATCAGTAAACAAAGGGGCATTTCTTAATGAAATTAATAATAGAATGGAATTAATTCTATCCCTCTTTATTTTGAGGACTGAGAGTTGTGTAAATACTAAACCAAGAAACATTATGCCTATTCAAGGGCACAAAGGAAGAAAAAAGGTACAGTAACAGAAAATGGTAATTAAAAATAATGTTTGAATGTTGCTTGAATGACCTGTAAAAGAAGATTCAGTTTGATGGTGTATGTACCCGAAAACACTTGCAGAAAACTGAGAGCTGAAATACTGATTTATGACATGGATGTCAAATTAGACAAAATTTTTGTTATTTATCTCTTCATGTTACTTTATGTTGGGCAGTGTTCAATTCTGGAAGACTGTAAAAAATTCCTTGTTGTATTTGCATATTAAAATTGTTAACCAGCACAGGGTTTGTCCAAAATCAACTGAAATACTTGGAAATTCTTCTATTGATCAGGCCTCATACAGTAGAGTTAAATTGCTTGCTGGCAAAACAGACCAAGTCAAATTTGGGCAGCATGTGTACTGGAGTATTGGAACAGCACTCTCATGCATGTTCCTATGCAAACAATTTCCAGGAAAACATTGACTAAAAGAAGCTGTTCTGAGAAGTCAACAAAAAAAATGGTCCAGTGATTAGGCTCAAAAGACAAAAAAATGTGTCCAGCCTGACTAAACAGCTTGAATACTTCTGTCAATTTTCTTTTTCAATTACCCAGAGAAAATGTATAAAGGAAACAGCAACTGGAGATTGCAAGTTGAGTGTTTTTCCATTTGGCCTTCTGTTGCCACTACTTGATTAAAAATTCAGCATTAAACCTGCCCTATTCCTCTTCTAATTTGGATGCAGACATTCAGCTTCAGTGGAAAAGGTGGGAGCTTTTCCCAGCCAGGCTACTTTGGTGATGATGTCACCTCTTCTTGAAAAGTGGAAACTGTGATTTTGAATTTCTCTAGCCCAAAGGGGAGATTGATCTGAGACGTTTTTGATTTTTTTCACATTCTGTGGTAGGTTGTAGAAAGATGAAGAGCAGCTCCATCTCAGTATCTACTGACACAGGCATTATCTTGAAAAGTACCTAAAATATGAAATTATGGGGTTTCTGAAGATGGCAGAAATACTTGTGTACCAGGAAGGAGTAGAAGTTCAGATTTTTTTTTTTTTTTTTTTTTTTTTTTTTTTTTTGGGCTGGGCGTTTTTTTTTTTTTTTTGGTGCTGAGTGTTTTTCTTGGCTGTCTCTGTGCCCTTTGCTTTGTGATGGGAGCTCTCACCTGCCTATGGGAATCCTCACACTCACCATTGACTGGATTCCTCCATTAATGGAGGAAGGATAGCTGGATGATGCTTGGAAAGAGGATTATCTTTAAAGATCAAGCTTTTAAAATCTTAATTTTTCTGACATCCTCATTAGTTAGTTAATATTTAAGGGATCTGCCTTTACCTGCCAGTTAGATAGAGAGCTCTCACTGTAGCCAGTGGTGATGCTGCAGCTGAAATGCTCACGACTAACACAATTGAAACTCTTGTGGGTTGCCTGTTTAGCTTCTATGTCTGAAGGAGGTGTATTATATTAGCATTTAAAACATTTCCAAGGGGTTTGACCAAATGTATCATTATTGTTAGCTTTGGCTCTAATCATTGGGCTCTGTTAAGCTTCTGAAATACCTTGACTTAGACTTGGTTACTTAACGAATCTAAAGCAGCAGGCAGATGGCTTTTCATCTATTGTTAAATTTAAAGGGCTTACTAGTGCTAATTATTTTGAAATGAATTCCTATGGTATTATGCATTATTTCAATGAATAATGCAGGACTGGCAATTTATTGGCAGACCATTCACGGGAGTGCCATAAATCTAGAAATAACATAAAAGCAGAGTGGATACATATTTAAAAAGCACAGCTTGGGGAATCACATTAGTGCAACTGTACAAACCTTCTTATAAGGGTGCATATTTTAAAATATGATCAAATCAAGAGGTTTTCGGTGAGAGGCTGGGGTGGTTTATTCTGCATATTATTATGACAGCTAGGAGACTTAGTTATTGAAATTGAAACTTGTGTACTAGATTCTGTGCAAACTCAGGAGGAAAAATAAAATGATCTGTACTCTCAAGAACTTGCAAGACAAATATAACCCAAATGCAGCACCTGAATACAGTCACCCTCAGGTGGGCGAGTGAGGAGTTACAAGAAGACATGCACAGGTAATGTCATTGGCTGTATTTTCCAAGCAGCAGCAGCAGCCTTTTCAAAGGCTGGTGTAAGAAGGAAAATGCCAAGAACTAATGAAATAGCTCTGCAGTTGTTTAAAGTGAGCCCTTTCCAAGCCTGGAGAGCAGTTAGAGAACTGAGCAAGAGAGAAATCCCCTACTAAATACAAAGGGAGAGAGTAAAATGCAAAAAAGGGTGTGTGTGGGTTTATTTATTATTTTATTTAAAAAAAAAAAATACAGAAGTATAGTTTATGAAAGGCATTTCAGTCTAGGGTTGCTGACACATGAAAATACAGCTGCACAGTTTTTTGGGGTTTAAACCTTTGACAAAGGAAAGCAGCATCAGCTCTATCTCAGTGCACTGTATGTGGTTGCATTGTAAAGCACAGGGATTTGGACAGCTATTTTTACAGTTGCAATAACATTTAAAGACATTTAAATTATCTGATAATGGCCACTACCAGAGGCAGGGGACTAATCTGGGTAAACCTTTACTGTGCTGCAGCATGATTGCTGCTGTGTCCCTTCCATTCGATTTGACTCTATTATTGATATAAATTATGTAGGACTGATTCTTGACAACCTTTAGTGTCAGACAAATCCTTTAATATAACAGGAAGTATATACAGTAGGAAATACTTGTTAAAACAGTGGTGTTGTAGAGCAAATACAAATGGCAAGCTAACAAAGCAAACCTTTATTTGTATAAAAAGCAAAGGAATCAGGTTAGTTTTATTTGCAGAAATTTATTGAAAAATTTGGACAATAAATTGAACATCCTATAGCTAACTTAAGGATTACTGATTACTCTTTTGCAGACTTAAGGCATTCAGTGTAAGGGTCACAATACCTTTCAGCACTTGAATTTACCATGAATATGTAGAACCTGTACGGCTGCAATGTATTGTAGCAGCTCAATCAGATTAATGATTTATAAATCAAAGAGTGTGCAAGTAGCACTTTAAATTACAGACTTTATTTTTTTGAAAGACTACTATCTGAAATGTAAATAATGAACATTTAAATATACTGGCATATACAAGCTCAGTATTTTAAAGCACATCAGTTTAAGTATGTGATTAATATACAATGGATATATTATAAAACACAAGTAGTGAAAAATTAAGTATATGCAATTATTTGCTGTTATAGCTTTGTGAACATTTCTATATAATAGAGGTTTATATTCTTCGGTACAAAGACTTTATTTAGTTTTTAATTATGTTACCAATGTACTGATAAGTCAGACTGAGAGGCATGCCCAGTCCTCACTTCCTTGCTGAAATAAGTGCATTTCTAGAAATGAAGTAACTATAAGAAATCATGTACCCAAGGTCACTCTGGAAAGGTTGTTAAGTTGTTACTAAGAGGCTCCTAAATTAACATTTGCTAAAAAAGAATCCAATAATATTTTATTTTATGATTTTATGATCTGACCGTGTAAAGGTTCTTTTGCACTTGTGCCCAGGGGCCTCGGCCAAGAATGTGGGTCAGTGTCAGAAGCAGTTTATAGGCTTTATGCATATAAGTTTCTACTGCAAAGCAATTGAATTGTATAGACAAAAGGTTTTAGAAGATAAGCAGTACTATCACTTCCGCCTTAGGCAGATCAAGGGAACTGTGTTCAAATTTTAGAATACATTAAAGCTCCTAAATTAATTTTTAAGCAGTAAAATACGGGGACTGTGGGTTGGTTTTTTTTTTTGTAATACACCAAAGACCTATTCAGCCCTGGTTTTTGTTTGTTATGGAATTTTGAGTCATTTTTATGTTAATCATTATGCAGATGCTGAACATGACAGGTATGCTGAGAAGATGTGAATCCAGCACGGCCAGATAAGATAGGATTTTCCACATTTGTTTTGATAGAAGTGCTAGACTTCAAGAATATAGGTGGTAGGTTACATCAGGGTAGTGATTAAAGTAATTTAAAAGTTTAACCCTATGAAAATGAAGAGAAGATGGTAAAGCTCAAAGTAATTCATTAAGTATATATGCTACTCTCATTGGATCTTTCCTGAGAACTGACTTGGTATAAATAATTCATAGAAAGCTGTATTTTGAGCTGATTTGATTTAATTATCTTAACTTTCTGAGAGAAATGATTGTAGCTCCACCTGCAGAGATACTCAAAACTAACCTGGTAACTTGCCTGACATATGCAGGGCACTGAAAGTGAGTACAGAATATGTTTTGGGTTTCAGTCCTTTAAACACAGAGTAGGTCTTTTTGTTATTGCAGTACATTTAAATATAAAGTTCCTTTTAAACAGTAGACAAGTCTCTCATTAGTGTAACCAATTGAAATCAGTGTACTGAAAAATATCATCTGAAGAAAAGTGTACAAAATTTTCCACGCAATAGCACATGGCCTATGGCCTTTAGAAGAAGTAAAACAATTAGTGAGGCAGAATTTTATCTAAGTGAGGTAGCAGCAATGAATATATGGTATTATAAAGGTATTTTATTTTTATTAAGTATTAAAGTACTCATGTATGGTTGGTGCCAATTTACAGAGTGCAGATAGCTGAACATTTAGTGCATCTGGTTTTCATTAACTGAACTATGCGGTATGCACACTAGTAAATGAAAACTGGTTAAGAAAACATTTAATAGAAATTTCTATTTGTATTTTCATAATGTTCCGTAGGTTTTGCTTTTCTGTAAATAACTTCATTCAGTGCCAAAACATACTCCAGAATGGAGTGTTTATAATGGATGTTTATATTGAAGACTATTACTTTGTCCTGATCTACTCAGATTTTATGTAGAGATGCATATACAAGGTACTATTAGAAAAAGCCAACATGATCAGTTACCCTGAGTCTTCCCAGTGTCTAGCAAGCAAGCGTTTTTTGGGGGGGTAATTGTTGCAAATATTTCAAAGGCAGTTTTGAGCTTGAAAAGCATAAGGCTTGGTCAGTTACTAGATTTGGGCAACTTCTTCCAGCTGGTGAAGAAAAGATTTTTGCAGGGCTGCTCCATTTGTATTCAGGAGGAAAGTGAGGAACAATTTTCACTAGAGTATTCCTGTACCCTTAAGGGGCCTGAAAGGTTAGATTGTATAAAGATGACTCAGTCATCCACTTAGAAAGAGCTAAATGCTTAATCCTACTGTCAGCTGCACTTCCAAATTAATCACATCCACTCTGAATGAATTACACCGGGAAACAAGTTCTGAACTCTCTTGATCAATATATAATTTTGTTTGTTTCTCTCCTGAACCCATATATATCTAGATTGGCAAGACTTCTTTACTTAAAATATAATGAAAACGCTCTGACTGAATTCTTTGGCATTTGTGTTTTCCTAACCTTCCCTTAAACTCATTTTACTCTAGTTCTTTTTCTTGATTTTTCTGGTTTCTTTTCAGTGAGTTTCTTTGTAGGTGTGACAGTCTAAAGCCTCTTGGAAAGCTTGTTGTGCTCTGCATGTCCTCAGTCATCACACAGTATAGTGACTGTCGTGACCATGATCCTAACAAGATAGTCATAGTGTCCCTGGCAACGTTCTGACACCACCCTCTTTGGGGGTGCCAGCACCCTCTGGTGGTGCCAACTAGTGCAGGCACATGGGTGTGCAAAAATTGAATAGAAAAGAACTGGCAGGTTAGATATGAGTAATCAAAAAAATGAATTAGAGAGTTGGAAGTACGATTTTTCAACTTGAGCTCAAAAGCCAAGCTGGCAACTACAACACATCCATGTCCCAGGCATGTTGAGCCCTTTTTTTTTTTTATGCAGCACTGAGACATGGAGAACGGCAACTGTCTCTAGACTTTCAGTGAAATTCCAAGAGCCAAGAAGAGTCCCAACACAGCAAGCTGACTCCAGTCTGACACAAAGCCTGGAACCTGGGAGAGCAGAACAGTTTGGCTCCGATTCTTGGTTTGTCAGCATCCTAGGTTTACAGGGACAGAACACCCCAATATTTGAGACAGCACAAAGTATCTTTTTAGCTACTCAGGTCCCCAGCAACCTGCTGTCAGGTTGCTGAGGTGCCAATGCTGTTGTGTTCTCAGAAGCTCACTAGAGAGTGAGACCAAAGTACCATAGACTTTCTGCTTCCTTGGAAGCCAGCATGATGAGCGGTCTGGCAGCTTTGGTTTGTGCTTTCATTACCAGTTCATACCTAACTGTCACTCTTGCTTTTTATTCAGTGAATTCCTCCCTGAACCCTTTCTCTGCCAACATTCTGGTTTTAGCCCAGAGACTTTTCTTCTGGAGGTCTGTGAACAGGGAGATGCAGTAGAAACAGTCCTGTAAATTCTTGAACTGTAGTGTTTGCTTTTTAAAAAAATGTTAATAATTGAGATTTTTGTTTCCAGTTAAGACATAAAAATATCAAACACTTAATGCTTCCCAGGAGTGGTTCAAAGTAGTTCTACTAGCAGACAAGTGCTGTGGATCACCTAAAAAGTAACCTAGTAAATTACACACTGCTAATCACAAAACCAGGAGCACTACAGCTCTTCACATCCCATAAGATCTTCTATTTATATAGTATCCCTGACAGTTCTATGGCCCAAAAAGTGTAGAGGCAAAAATGAACTACTCCTCTGAGCTGTCATCTGAATGAAGGTTGTTCTAGTAGTAGCAAATCTAAATAAACAGTAACAGGGGATATAAACATTTTACAATCTGGAGAGTCAGCAATTCAGAGGTGAATAAGGAGGAAATGAGTAAGAAAATTAGCTTTCCTGTAAGTGTTGCTGCAATTGTACAATATTTCATATTATTTTAGATTACATTGAAAGAATCACATGTATCTACCAGCAGATAGGGAAATGCATGTTAAAACCTGTCTAGTTCTCCCGAGTCACCTTAAAGGATTCTAATTTGCACAGGACAGATGTTCAGTATTTGAAATTCCATAAGATACTGTGCAATGGGAAATACTTCTATTCTCTCTTACAGTTCCCCAGTCACTATCTGACTTGTGGGAGTGTCAAAGACAGTAGAGAGAATTCTACTCTCACACAACAAATAATAATCTATTTATATGCTTCCTATTAGCATTCCATATGCTTCCTATTAGCATTCCATAAAGTACTTTTTCTTTTTTTTTTTAATAGGCATTCACTGCTAGGACCAAGTGTCCTATGGATTTCATCTAATTTAGCTGGATTGTTCTCTATGAAGCCAGCACAAGTTATGGCTGAGACAGAAGCTCATTTTTACCCATAATGGTGAAAGCCTTATTCAGATCCTTTTTCCATTAGTTCTTGGTTTTTTTTTTTCCCCTTTTTATTTCCTGGAATGTACCTTTATATCTAATTTTGTTTCTTCCATTTAAATTGAAACAAAACTGTTAAATCATAGAAATAATAAAAAAAAGTACATAGAAAATAAAGTTTTAATCAACTTCTCCAGCTTCCACCTCTGTCCTAAGTTTTTCTTTATTAAGAAAAACAAACAACTCTTACTATGGAAATGTCCTGAGAGGCATTTGCTACTGTTTGTCTTCCTAACAAACAATTTTGGTGTGTTTCTTAGGTTCTTAAATTTCTTAATTTTATTTTTCTATATTTATGCAAATTTTGAGAAACTGTAGCCAAAAGTGATTCTGCTGTAAAATAACCTTAATTTCAGCCTTGTGGATATTGCTAAAAAGTGTTAAAAATAAAACAAATTAGATTAGCACTGAATTTGAAGACAGGGAATGCTCTTCAGTTAGAAAGGTACAGAAACATTTTTTTCATTGTGTCTAATGATCTAGCCCTGCAAATCCAGCTACAACAGGCAGAAATAATCTTCAAAGCTCTTATTTAACTCATTGTGATCCTTTATTAATACATGCGACATATTTCTTCTCAGCGATTTAATATAATGAACATGAAAAGTTCAGTGCATGTGGTACGTAGCGTGCTAAGGGCAAAGACTTAAAAATAAATTTACAACTCCAGATACTTACAACATAGTCTGAATTCATATTTAGGCATAATATGAAGACCATATTTGCAAGGCAAGCTTTTTTCCTTCCCATTTGCAACAAAAATAACTACTAGTATGTAAGTATTTACAGAAACAAGTGATGTCACTTACAAAGCAGAGTGGTGATAATCTGAGCAGGACTGCTAAATGAAGCACATGTTTCAATGTATGATAAGCAATGTATCACTATCATTAACTAAATTTTGTTAGCAAACACTTTATGCTAGTTAGTAATATGGTCTTAAGAAATGTGTATATTTTTGTCGGTTAGATCTGTAATGAGCTATACTCAGTGGAAGGGTGTAATTGTCATCATTATACAGTTATCGAAGAAAATGTATGTCTGTTTTTATTGGTGGGATTCAGACTCTGATCTTGCATTCATTGAAACTGATGGTAAAACTCTAGTGATCCAGAGATGGCAGGATAGGCCCTCAGTGGAGTTGCTTAAGGGGCTCAAGGAAGCAGATGGTCCAGCATTTAAATGTTCTTTGGGCATTTTTTTACTTTATTTTTGTACTCTTCTGAAGCTGTTATTTGATCATTTCAAACAGAAGGAGGGAGAAAAAAATGCCACAAATCATATCTGATTTCACCTCAGCATTTTTTTTATTGAAAATCTGAAATATGGCTTGTGCTTTTTTTAAGTTCCTGGAAGAGAGAAAAAAAGAACAGATGAAGTAACATGCATGTTCTGTATTATATATGCAGTATCATTACTCTGTAGATTGCAGTAAAACACTGAATGGGCTGTTTGGAACATACACCAAATGAGGTAGAGGACAGCATTTTGGTCTCAAAGAATATAGTCACAGAATTGCTTGGGAATTTCAGAGCAGAATTAAAAATACAAAAGGGTTTCTACGTAATGGTCTGCCAGCTGTATATGCCTAATGTACATTTTTTGGGTACCTACAGCCTCCTGCCCTTTTTCATCACTATGAATGAATATCCTATGAATGCTTCAGTATGCAATGACCAGCTATTGGGAAGAAAGAACTGTGATTATTTCTAAAATATATTACAGTGCAATATAAGATTGATGCTGTGCAAACAGCAAACTTGATGCTTGGTGCTGTACAGACACAGAATGTGGTCCATTATACCTGTTACTAGATGTTGACGTGATGAAGTTTATTAAGTAGAGGAAACCCTATTCTGCAACTCTTACTCAGACAATCTTTAGTTAATCAGTAAAGGTAACTCCTCTGTTTTATGATCTATAAGAGAATGGTTTGAGGGTTTTTTAAAATTATTTTTCTAAAAAAGTAAAAGAAATCCCCAGGATTTCCCCTGGAGTAATATTATATGCAGCTAAATTTTATATTTTACTCAAGTAGACTTAAATCTGTTAACCTGTAAGCTTGGAGGCCCAAGTAAAGGGTACTGATAATTATCTCTGAAGAAAGGAAAAGTTTCTCAGTTTGGAAAAGTCTGTTCTGTTGACTGTTGATTAACTCAGAGTGAGAATTCTTCAAATTACTTTCTGTGGGAACAATACTACATGAGAAAGCTTTTCTTATTCCCTCCTCCAGGCCACAAAATACATATTTTTCTTCCTGTCTCAAATACAGAGACTGTACAGTTCTGTCAAGTCTACTGTCTTATTAGAAATACATATTTATGATTATTTTTCAGGCAAGTTTAAGTCCCTCTGTACCTTATATACTGAGCAACAGACTAAAATGTCATCTGTTTAGCTTTGAGTCATAATTCCCTTAATGGTTTATTGGTACACACACAACCAAATTGCAAAGTTTCATTCTGGGAAATGAACTAAACTGCTCTAGAACTAAGTATTTGGGTTACATGATCTGATACAAGCCACCAAAAGTGAGAAACATGGATAACAGAGGTGCTGAAGATACAGAAAAATCAGCAGTTTTCTGCATAGTATCCCAATATAGACATATACACACTGATATTATTATTAATTACATTTTAAACGTAAGTTAAACTGCTACCCAAAAATTTGAAAGGAAAGGTTGAAAACATAGGAAAGAAGCTTTTTGAGTGGGGTCTGCCAGTGTATTTGAATGAAATATTCGAGCTCTACTTATTAGACTTTGGCGCAATGTTTTGTTATAAAAATTTAACAAGTCAGAATATGAATTTACTCACTGTAGCTTTTGTTACAAAGTTTATGCTGTTCATCAGTGTAGTACTGTATAATGCACAACCAGTATGAAACAAAAATAAAAATGAAATTATTCTGCTTTTGCATATTAAAGATGACATAAAATTGGGTGCATCATTTGAGATGGTCAAAATTATAATAATTCACTAAACTTATTTTTTTGAACTTGTGTTCATTTTCTGTTAATTCTAAACTCTGATTATGGTAAATGCATAAGATAAATGGAGAAAAGCTTCATTTAATAAAACCAAGAGGAGGAGGCAGATGTAAACTTTCATTTTAATATCTTCACAAATAAAGATTGTCAGTTCATTGACAGCACAGACTGTTTTTCATAAGAAAGGAATAGAGATGAATTATATTAACATAGAGTATTATTTTCTGGTAAATTCTAGGATTCTACTTCCTCTTGGAGACCCCAAATGAGGGACTATGGTTTTGTAAAAGTTAAAGTAAGAAACACACCAATTTCCTTGCTGGATGGTAGAAATCAAGAAAATGATCAGATGTATTTTGTGAAGGTCAGGATAATCCATAGGCACTATATTTCATCTTATTGAAGACACGAATCTGATCATCTCTAATAAACTCAGGTTAATATCAACTGAGACACCCACAGGTAATAAATTTAGGATAATTGATTCAAGAAAAACACTCATATACATCAAAAGTATATTTTAAAAGAAATATTAAAGATGCAGATGTAAAGTATGGGAAAAAAAATCTTACATTCTTTCTTTCTATAGCAATATTCTTAATAGCAACACAAGGCGGTCATTGAGAAATCCAAGAAAACAGAAGTCTTCTTTCTGTCTTTGCCTATTGTAGAAGTAGTGAAGGTTTTTTGGGGTGTTATTTTGGTTGAGTTCTTTTTTAATTTCACTTCTTTAAATTCCATCTGGCATTCTGACATATGCTTTTCTTCAAAACTTTTTTTATTTTTGAACAATGGGTTCTAAAAGAATTTGGAAAATAGAAGTGTTTTGCTTCAATACAGAATTAAGCCTATTCAGTCACAGTACTTTGTGGAATTTTTTTACCATTTTCCATTTCTCCACCTTCCTTTTTAAGGTTCTTACTCTAGGACACAATTGATTAAGATGCATAATGCTGTCTTCCTGTTATCAAAATTCTGGGTGTCCCATGGGTGGGAAAATACGACTTACACCCGAACTGGTCTTTTCATGGAAAGATATTTTTTTTTTCATGAAGCACTGTTTTCAGATAGGTAACATTTAGTTTGCAGTATCTAACAAACCTATAGGCTTGCAAACCTATAGTGAAAATGTCTCTAGTACTGCATTGTTATAGAATAAATACTTGCTCCTTGTAGGACAATTGCTATTGTCTCTCAGGTGGTATTTAAACTTTGGGGCTCAGAAGAATGTAAAAATTGGAAATAACTGGTCTAGATGATAATGTTTTCATTTGGACTTTATTAGCATCTGATTTGAAATTTAGATCAATATTTGGGGGTTTCTTTTCTGGTGTTTTCTTGGGACCAGTTTGTGTCTCCCTAGGCATGTATGCTGTCCTATTTTTCTTTGTTTGCCACATAGGTCTTATTAAAACAAAAAAGCAAATTCTGCATTTAGATGTATAGATATGCAATTCCTGCTAACGTCAGCAGGATTCATATTAATGCAACTGAAAACAGGAGTATTTCCTTAATGTCTTGATAACCAGAATCACACAGAATGGTTTGAAAGGACCTCTGGAAATCACTTGGTCCAACCTCCCTGCTCAAGCATGGTCACCTAGACCCAGTTGCCCAGCACTGACCAGATGGGTTTTGATAGATGTTTGAGTCTAGGGCTTAGATGAAGCCAGGATGCCTTGGGAATACTGCATGTTAAAAAATTCCAGTGAATCTTTAGTTCTAAGTATTACCTTTTAATGTTTGCTTCTTATTTTTCACAGTATAAGTATAACCTGTAATACTTATGATATAGAGGGATATGGGGCTTTTGAAGTAGCTTTTGAAAATTACTTTACCTTAAAAAGAGTATTTCTTTTATAGTTTACATTCCTTCTTTCCCTTCTGGATAAAGTTCTAACCTCAGCTACATTAAAAGAACTTCAAATAAATCAATTAGTATTTCCAGTTTTTTAAGTGTATAAGATTAATTCAGATAAGAATTTTCCCCTTTTTCTTCCTAGCTCTTTATACAATATATGTATTTTCTCATTTTGTTGTTCTAAGACTGTTTGAAATGAGATCAGATAGAAACAGTACATGAGATGACTACTCCTACAGAAACCTCTTCATGAGAACATTTAGCAATGGATTATATTGTTTTGTGGTTTGAAAACATTAATTAAAATGCAGATAGACAAATGTCGGACTTTTTTTAAAGAAAAATTACCCTTTTACTTACGTACAGGAGTTTTCAGAGATGCTGCAATAGTTTTTGTAGAGGCAAACATCGTTACATTACGTACATATATTGCCCACTCTTTTTATCTTGAAACTGAAATAGAACCACAAATTAGCAAAATTATATTTTTCCAATATATACAGTTTTCTCTAATATTTGAAACAGAACTATGAGAATAATGTCAATGGCTACAGTCTCCAAAATAATTGTTTGCTATAATTCCTTTTGTATCTCAAGCTAAACGTGAACAGATCCTTCTATCCACTAATACACATTTTTGATCTGCAATACCCCTTGAAGTCTACCCAGTAACATTTGCAGGGGAAGGTTTTTGTGGTTGTAGATGGGTAACATAATTTCCATGAGAGTTTAAGGAACTCTTTGTGCCTGCCTTATCTTATTTTCTTCTAGTCTTGAACTAAATTACCTAAATTAATTATTTAATCATGGAGACTAGAGAGAGGGTTTTATACTGCTATGATCTGCAGTCATTTCTAAATTATTTCCATAAAGAATGTCAAGGTCAGAGAACTGAGAAATACAGGATGCATTTCTACTGGCCATGTCACATCAGTGTTCTGCTTTCAGAGGCATGAATGCAACTTCTGTTGGAATTAATGGGACTATTTGCAGGGGTAAAACCATTATTTGTGCTGTGGAAAAAGAAGGAAATTAGCTATTATAGAGGTTAAATCCTGGTAAGTCTTACCTTGCCATGCATGTTTCATTATCCCTTTTGTGTGTATGGAATTGCTGGCTTCTAGACTACTTGGTACTGATTTACTATCCATTTTCAACATAAGATCAACTAAGATTGACTTTTTGGGCACAGTCAAAAGTAAGGAAGGTAAGGAAAACAATCCAGAATCTGAAAATAGTGCATTCCACAGAAGATTTTAGTGTAAGTAGCCTCTTCAAAGAAATAATATTTTAAAATGTGAAAAAGTTATTAAACTGAAGCAGTTTGTAGAACCTTTCTTTAAAAAAGCTTTTTTTGAACATGAATACCACTTATAAATCATATTTTGCTAGGGAAATATTTTAATATTATTTTACATTTCTGGTTTAATCATTAGTCATTAAATATGAAGAATGCCATTTTATACATTAATTGCAGGGCATTAATCTTTTTACTATTGTTGGTTATCCTTCAATACAAATTTGTTTTGGCTTGCACACAGAAGATTCTTCCATTTCTTGATGTGAGAACTAAATCAGTTCTACACTATTGTAGGATTAGAAGATAAGATTAGAAGGTTTTCTCTCTATAAAACATTAATATTAATCCATATAATTTTCAACCTTGTGAAAACCAATTGTAGGCTCAAACTCTTGGTTTTATTTTTAAATGAGATGTTGGTAGCATGCAGAAAAAAAAAAGTTACAAATTCAGAAAGTTCAGAGAGAATAGAATTTTTCCCTGTTCATCTTTTAGGATGGATCAACTAAATGATTTATTATTCTAAAAGGTAGTGTTCAGGCTGTTAATGTCCTTTGTATCTGACTTCTTCTCTGTGCTGTTGCTTAACCGATGAATTGTATTGCAGTTTGCCAAGTGACCACGTTGAGTCTACAGATTATTTGTGCGGTCTCACAAAGCAAGAGAAAAAAACCCCAGAATCCTATATTAATTCCTATAGGCTCAGTATACAGTTATTTCTCATCTCATAACCGTATACTGCAAGAAGGTGACATGACTACTTGCAACTCCAGAAAAAGAATTAGTGGTTGGATCTTAAGGCTTGCCTTTCTCCATCTTCCAGAACAGTTCTTGATGCTCAGTGGAGATTTTCTAGAGAATAGCAGCCCTTGGGACTAAAAATTATCTTTTCCTAATGATTTCTGGGGAAAACTCCACATAAATAATGATAACACACAAGAACACACATTTAATTTATTTATGGGTGTATATTTAAGTGACACCTTAAACTGTGAACAAAGCCGTTTCAATTAAGCATTGTATTATTATATCTGAGTTTATAAAATGAAGTTTCTTCGTATTCTGGTAAGAAAGAAACTTATTGTAGTGCTCTTCTCACCTGACCATGGGCATCTATAGTGCAGGTGTCTCCTGCACTAGTAAACTAGTCACTTAGGCATCCATTATAGCAACAAGTAGAATGGCAGGACAGAGTCCATTCAGCCTATTTTAGACACTCAGTGAGATGATCCATGCTGTAGAAGTACTTTTTTCTTTCACTCTCAGAAAAAGACTGTAGCTGATTTACCTCAATAAATTCCATCAGACTAATTGTCCCTATAACATGTGGAATTTAAAGTAAGAATTTAAAGACAGGAACTAATTAGTGTAGAACACCTCCCAGTATATTATTTGTGTCCTGGAAATAGCATTAGAGGTTACTACAACCAGTGTGCTGGTTTGGGCTCTAATTTTCGTCTGAATTTCTCAGTCTCAAGAAAAGAAACCTACAACATGTTGTTCATTCCATTCCTTGTATCACTTACTAATGGAAAAAAGCAACACCTGTACTTCTTCATATCTCCAAAATTTCTCTGCAAATTTTTTGTATCAAGTTCAATGGAAAAGAGAAAAACACTCTTGCCATTAAGTGCAAGGTCTGGGGTCATCATCTTAACAATCTTTACATGCTTACCTCTTACAAATTCTCTTAAGAACATACTAGACTGTAGGCACCATTTGGAAGTCCAGTAAGTCCTTTTAATGTGAATCTTGTGAAGACTAATTAAAATATAATTAAATATTTAATGAAGTTTCTATAAATATTGCAACTTCTGTATGAGAATACTAGACAGATGAAAGAAATGCTATATATATACTTTAAGCTGAGAGTTATAGAAATAAATAATCACATAAATATGATGAAAAATGCTTTTACTATACGCTAGTAAAAGCAAAGCATAAGGAGATAGACCTTATCTCAGACTAGTGCATTTGTGACTGGAAATTGCAGCATTTATGCAATTGAGGAGGAGTCGTGTGTGTTGCCCTTACCAACTTCAAGCAGGTAAAATTTAATTCTTTGCCTACGTTTAAGTTTCTTTTGCTGGGAGTGATAGGAGACTCTAAGAGATGATTTATCTTAAAATGTGTGTCTACAACAGGTGGGAAGGCATATTTCTCTTTCTTGATTATACAGGGAGCCTACATGATCATCTTAAATCACCTGCCAACTTTTTGTCATAGAATCATGGAATCACAGAATAATTTGGGTTGAAAGGGACCTTAAGGATCATCTAGTTCCAACCCCCCTGCCATGGGCAGGGACACCTTCCGCTAGACCAGGTTGCTCAAAGCCTCATCCAGCCTGGCCTTGAACACGGCCAGGGATGGGGCATCCACAGCTTCTCTGGGCAACCTGTTCCAGTGCCTCACCACCCTCTCCGGGAAGAGTTTCTTCCTGACATCTAATCTAAACCTCCCCAC
>NW_010227657.1:0-4119 GCF_000690775.1 Eurypyga helias | reverse complement strand
CAGACTCCCCTCCCCCGACCTGCTGGACACTCTTCTCTGGATACAGCCCAGGATACGGTTGGCTTTCTGGGCTGCCAGCGCACACTGTCGGCGCGTGTTCAGCTTTTCATCCACCAGTACCCCCAAGTCCTCAGGGCTGCTTGTCACATGTAGTTAGGTGACATGAAATCCACTGAGAGATTATTATAAAATGGCATACTGTTAAGCAGCTGGGAAGGCTGTGTATATAGGAATATTCTTATTTGTGTTTTCTTGAGTCCACCTCTTCCTTATTTGCACATGCAAACTAATTTTATTATTAAATCTTATAAGTACATAGAATCACAGAATGGTTTGGGCTGGAAGAGACCTTAAAGATCATCTAGTTCCACCCCCCCTGCCATGGGCAGGGACACCTTGCACTAGACCAGGTTGCTCAAAGCCTCATCCAGCCTGGCCTTGCAGTCCTCAGATTGAACGATGATAAATTTATCTTCTTTATGCTGGAATCTTTTGTATGGCTTGAAACGTATGTAAAGTGCTTTTGTTCTTGGAAACTTCTTCCTCAAATTCAATGGCACAAATGAAAACTAATGGCTTATAGAAAATTAATTAGACAAATTGTTGACATAATAAATTGTATGCTTTCTAGAGCCACACGTGGAGACTCAAGCAAGCACATGCTTGGTTTAATGTATCATAATTGTCCTGAAAGAGTTATGACTGTGTATTAGGTCAATCCATAATACAAAGCTATTAAAAAGTTAATATAGATAAACCCTCTAATCCAGGACATGTGGGGAAAACCTGCAGAGGCAAGGCAGCTCATTTTTAAATGTTAGCTTGAATATTATGCTGGCAAAATTTCATTAAAGAAATAAATAGGGCCAGACAGTGCAAACATGTTAATGAACACTGTTGTTTGCTCATGTAAATAATCTGTTTTTTATCACAATGTCATAACCAGAACAACAGCAAACAATTCTGGAGCAGAAGTGTTGTGTAAAAATAAATATTAAAATAAATAGGTTTTGACTTCATTTTGAAATCAAGTTCCCACTATAGCAATATGCACAGCAAAATGCTAATAGTGGGAGGGTTGCATTAATTTTTCGGGGCCTTCCACTTTGTTTTTCTCAAAAAACCTACCCTAATTCAGCAGTTGTACTCACACAATGTGTTGGCACAGCAGGTAACTATCTAAGGGTTAGATAACTCGCATTTTGGACAAAGTCTCTTTTGTGCAGTATTGATAATGGTATGGGTAAAAGTTAGTTCCATTTTGTATCAACATACTCATGAGGCATTGAGGGAAGTCTAGTTATCTTGATCAATCCATTTGCAGTTCAGTAGGAAGATGTTCCTAGACTTTAATTCCATGGGATGTCAAAGTTATATCAAGGATTTCTGTTACAGAGAGCAAGATTATTAAATAAAAATGAATATTTAATTCTTTCAAAGGAAAAGGGTCCCACAGAAGTACATATTGTATAAGGGAATAATTGTGAAATGTCAGCTGAGGGTTTAAGCACTTCTGTTATCCCTGAACTGAGTATATCACATCAGCCTTTCATCCCTCAGGTAGTCAGTGTGTCCTGGTGGGAAATAATAATAAAGGTGATTCCGTGAAACACAGGCTGGTATGTCCAAGGTCAGAAATAAGGCCCCCCCGAAACCTAAAAATTCTGACATAGGAATATTTATTATTATTATTATTATTAATAATAATGTAGGATACCATGGGTGAACTAATAGTGTAGTAATAAAAAGGCAAACCAGGCCTCTGTTATTACTGTATTCCTGAATAATGTTCTTATCATAAGCAAGAGTGAGAAATATTCCAGAAATACATGAGAAGAAATAATGCATCGTGTCCAGTTCCCCTACTCATGGATAGTTTATATACTTGAATGGGGCTTTTTGTCAGAGATGTATATAACTGAATGTTTTACACTTAATTTCTTTTTCAGTAATTTTTTTATAGGAGCTATGTTACTGAGGAAGGATGCTGGGAAAAATTAATCGCAGCACATGATCCTTTCAAAATGTGTACAGATCTGAATATTCATTATTCCCATTGAAATCAGTGGGAATATGACTGTAGCATAAAATACTGAATTGTAAGTGCAGCATGACTCTGACTCAGAAAGGAATTAGAGAAATCTGTGTCCAGTATGGTGATTTTAATATCTCACACTGCACACAATGGTTAGTATGATTGGGCTGAGATGTGGTAACTTGTCATTCAATACTTGCTAGTTTATAGTGTTCCCTGCTGTAGTAAGAAAAGATGAAAACCATTCACTTCCTTGGTTGATGAAGACAGACTGTAGGTGCCACATGACAAAGCCTGGCTGTGGGATATAAGGATATAGGATGAGGTGGCCCCAGGAAGATTCCTAAATCCAGGAGATGGTGAAGAACTAAAACACAACCTTCCCAATGTACCCTGTAAATTAATTTCAGGTCCTGTTCAATATATTTGTTGATATAAAACCGTTTTCCATACTTCCTGTAGAAAACTGAAAGTCTAAGTCAGACTTGCTGGGTGCAGTAGGCAAACAGGTGCCTGGAACTTTAGAGCTCTAAAGCTTTTGAGCTGATGAGCACCCTCCCCTATGAACAGGGTACACCATGCAGGGGCAGAATATTCTGGTCCTGGTTTACTCTTCATTTATCAATATGCTGTGGTGCTGGGTTGTTGTTGACACATGTGCACTGACCCCATACACACCTACTGAGAAGGAAATAATTTGGAAAATCTTTATTTAGGTGACTCTTGGTAGAGCTCTGGTGGGAAAGAACTCTACTGTCCTCCACGGAAGTTACTCCTGCCCACTAGTGCATGGTAGAAGCTAGGGATTTCCATGGGACTAGGTGTAATCGAACAGTGGTGGAGGTGTGCCACTTTGTAATACCTGCAGTGGTGATCATGTCAAACCAGGTATGTTTGCAGAGTACTGTGCCTAGTAGGTTGTGATCCAGATCTTCTGGTGGTAGAAAATTAATCTTGCGTTTCCTTTCACGTGAGGTTGCAGAACTGAAGTAACTGAAGTCAGTTTTCCTGACTGTGCTGTTCTTTTGATGTCTAAAACAGTACCTTGAAAGAACAAAAGAATTGCATTTCCTGCCTTTTAGTTGTAAATCATACCTTAATTATAAGTTATGTATTTTAATAAATAAAATCAGTACTGTTTTAATATAGGTGCTCTTTAGTCCACCTTTCTTTTCTCGTTTTTGTCAGAGAAAATAAATTATAAATTCTGCCAAGAAATGCATACCACAATGCTTTTAACTCTGTCATATCAAGTTCTAAAAGTACTGCATATGATTTCAGGCACCTGCAATAGCAATCTATTTGCAGTGTTTGAGTCCTATTTTAGAGAGTACTTTGCTTTTATTGACTTAGAGGCATGATCAAATCTGGAATGTCGTCAGAAAAGAAGAGAATTCAGCTGTTTCTGAGATGGGTGTCATAATTCAGCCTAGGGCTTAGCTTCATATCTTCGTGCTGTAGAAATAGGTTCTGCACTAGTATTTAGGAGAAACTAAATACGAGGTACAACCTTATCAGACTGGCAGGATTCTTCAGTATTGAAAATAGCATGTTTCCCACTGGTTTAACAGGTCAGTATATTCTGAAATTTTTGTGTTCAGATTAGATCTCAGAAAAAAGATTATGTGGAGAAGAAATGATCAGCAGAATTCCATCAGGGAAAGGTGAGACTTCATCAGCAACAGACAGATAACATATTGAACAGAATGAAGCTGTGGTGTAACAGATGCACAACAAATACAGTAAATTTTAATCCACATAGACGAAGCCAAAATTCCCAAATTCACTTTTAAGACCAACAGATATGTATTATCTAGTACACTCATGACAAACATATATTCTTTACTATTTGATTAACATTAGAGACACTGTAAATAGGCAATATCTTCAAGTTTTGTGTACTGAGGTGAAATGGAGACATTCATCAAACTCACATCCTTTATGTTAAGATGATTTATCATGGGAAGCCAGATTTATGTCTGCTTCACTCACTTGAAGCTGGTGGATCATAGAACAAGGACAGAGGAATTTGATTATTCATCTCAGCATCATGCTTTAGCCCTGGCCAGCAGCTAAGCACCATG